>NC_092755.1:5682161-5982161 GCF_047496795.1 Chiloscyllium punctatum
GATTCGTACCAGTCGCCCAAGGGAGCAGACCAAACCAGGACACGAGACCGCTCTTCAATGGGGAACGGGACACGTCTTCCCAGTGTCCAAGGCCAGCCACTCCCCCCGGTGATGGAAGAAAATCCCGGACGAGCCCCCAATTGTGAGAAACAAAGCCCACTCACTTCAATAATTTCAGTCCGAGACAAGATCTGAATCAGTAGTGCCATTTATTTTACATTTGCAAGTGGGTGTGCTGTCACTTTCTCAAGGCAAGGGACATACACACACTAAATTCAATTCATACATAACATTTATATGATTTGATGTCTATTGTTTTACACTGCTCCCTCCCCTGCTTACATCGTCCACTTCCCTAAGACCGGCCCCCATTACCCCTGTTTACCTCTTGCCTTATCCGGCCTTGTCTGTGATAAAATGCTTATTTCTGGTCTCACAAGACTGTTTGACCTTATCCTGCTATAGGTCATTGTTAGGCCTATCCTTTCTTCATCATTATCTACCCCCTTCATCTGTGCCTTTCCCGAGGCCGTTCTGATCCCTATGACCCTTTTAATTGGGGTTTGTTCCTGTGTTTTTGTAAAAGTGGGAAGCACATGTTTATATCTACTGTTTGTACAGGCGTATCTAGCTTAACTTCATCCCCTCATAACATCTTATCTACTTGCCCATAATGTCTACCTTCTGACATACAGTTTTAGCTAATACAAAAACAATTATATATTTCCTCCACATCGTTTCCATTCTTGTTGACTCAGCTCTTGGCTAAAACAATTACACACTGGTGTGAGTTCATTTTACTTTGTAAGATGGAATTGCATAATTGCAGAAGTAACATTAATTTACCTATATCCCACAAGATGTTACAGAGATAGGGATGTAAGGTTGGAAATGTTACAGAGATAGGAATGCGAGGCTGGAGATCTTACAGGGAGTGGAAAATGCGGCTGGATTTGTTACACCATGAGTAAAGAAAGGCTGTATCGGGTACAGAAATTGGAAAACAAGGCTGGAGATGTTACAGAGACAGGGAAGCAAGGCATCTCCAGTGATAGGAACGCAGTGCTGGTGATGTGATAGGCATAGGAAAGGAAGGCTGGATATGTTGCAGAGATAAGAAAGCAAGACTGGAGATGTTACAGAGAGAGTAAAGCAAGGCTAGACCCCTTGCAGATAAAAGAAAGCAAGACTGGAGATGTTACAGAGTGAGGACTGGAAGGCTGGTGATGTTGCAGAGACAAGAAAGCAAGTTTGGAGATGTCACAGAGAGAGGTAAGCAAGGCTAGAGGTATTACAGAGAGGATGACGAGGCTGGAGATATTACAGAAAAAGGAAAGCTAATTTGGAGATGTTGCAAAGTTAAGAAAGCAAGTTTATAACATTTCCATCCTTTCATTCCTAATTATGTAAAATTTCTAATGATAGGAAAGCAATGCTGGAGATGCTGCTGAGATAGGGAAGCAAGCCTGGCCATGTTACAGAGATAGGAATGCAATGCTGCACAGGCTCTCAAGATAGGAATACAAGGCTGGAGATATCACAGAGACAGGAAAGTAAGGCTGGAGATGTTGCAGGGATAGGAAAGCAAGGCTGGACACGTGACAGCAAGAGGGTGGCAAGGCTGAAATGTCAGAAAATAAGAAAACAAGGCTGGAGATGTTCCAGAGAGTGGAAGGATAAGCTGGAGATGTTACAGAAACAGAAAATCAGGACTGCAAATATGACAGGGATAGGAAAGGAAGTCTGGAATTGTTGCAGTGATAGGAATGCAAGGCTGGAGTTGTTACAGGGAGAGGAAAGCGAGGCTGGAAATGTTACTGAAATTAGACAGCAAACTGTTTATTTTTGCGGAGAGTGGAAAGCAGGCTGGAGATGTTACAGAGATAAGAAAGCAAGGCTGGAAATTCTACAGAGATGGAGAATCATGGGTGGAAATGTTATCACCATAGGAATGCAATGCTCGAGATGTGACAGAAAGGGATGCAAGGCTGGAGATGTTACAGAGAAGGGAAAGTGAGGCTGGAGTTGTTACAGAATCAAAAAAGACAAGCCTGGAGTTGTTACACAGAGAGGAAAGCACGTCTGCGGAAGTTGCAGAGACAGGAAAGTCAGGCTGGAGATGTGACAGAGAAAGGAAAGCAAAATTGGAGACTTTGCAAAGATAAGAAAGCAAGGCTGGAGGTGTTACAGAGATAGGAAAGCAAGGTGGGAAATGTTATAGTGAAAGGAATGGATTGCTGGTGAAATTACTGAGAAAGGAAAGCAAGGCAGGCCACGTTAAAGAGATAGGAAGGCAAGGCAGGAGATATTACAGAGATTCGAAAGCAAGGCTGTATATTTTACAGGGATAGGAAAGCAAGGCTGGAAATGTTATAGTGATAGGAACGCACTGCTGGAGATGTTAGAGATAGAGAAACAAGGCTGGACATGTTATAGAGATAGGAAAGCATGTCTGGACAGGCTCGAGGGATAGGAAAGCACGTCTAGAGATGTCACAGAAATTAGAAGTCAATGTTGGAGATGATACAGATACCGGAAAGCAAGGTTGGCGACGTTAATGACAGAGGTAAGCATGGCTGGGAATGCTACAGAGAAAAGAAAGCAAGGCTGGAGATGTTACAGAGAAAGGAACGCAATGCTGGAAATGTTATCGTGATAGTAATGCAATGCTGGCGATGTTACAGAGATAGGAAAGGAAGGCTGGTGATGTTGCAAAGATAAGACAGCAAGGCCGGAGATGTCACAGAGATAGGAAATCTCTGATGTTGAAAAAATAAGAAAGCAAAACTGGAAATTTTACAGAAATTACAAAGAAAGAATGTAAATGCTATAGTGATCGGAACGCGATGCTGGAGATGTTACAGAGAAAGGAAAAGAAGGCTGGCCATGTTACAGAGATAGGAAAGTAAGGCTGGTAAAATTACAGAGATAAGATAGCAAAGCTGAAAAGGTTATCGTGTTAGAACTGCAATGTTAGAGATGTTACAGAGACAGAAAAGCAAGCCATCACTAGTGATAGGAACACAATGCTGACGATGTCGCAGACTGAGGAAAGGAAGGCTGGGTATGTTCCAGAGAAAAGAAAGCAAGGCTTGAGATGTAAAAGAGAGAGGAAAGCAAGGCTAGAGATGTTACACGGAAAGGAGAGTAAGGCTGGAAACGTTACAGAGAAAGGAAAGCGAAGTTCGTCATGTTTCAGAGAGAGGACAGAAAGGCTGGTGATGTTGCACAGATAAGGAAGTAAGGTTGGAGATGTTACAGAGAAAGGAGAGCAAGGCTGGAGATGTTAGAGAAGTAAGAAAACAAGGGTGGAGATGTTACAGAGAGAGGGAACATGGCTGGGGATGTTGCATAGATAGGAAAGTAATGCTGGAGATGTATCAGGGAGGGGAAAGCAAGACCTAAGATATTACAGAGATATGAATGCAAGGCTGAAGCTATTACAGAGACTGTAAACCGAGGCTACAGTTGTTACAGAGATAGGAAAACTTGGCTGGAGATCTGAGAGAAAAAGAAAATATGGCTGGAGATGTTGCAGAGATAGGAAAGCAAGGCTGGAGTAGGTACAGACACTGAAAAGCAAGGCTGGAGACGTTACAGAGATACGAAGGCAAGGCTGTAAATTTTACAGAGATTGGAAAGCAAGGCTGGAAAGATTATAGTGATAGGAACGCACTGCGGGAGATAATAGAGACACACACTTGGCTGGGCAAGTTACAGGGAAAGAAAAGCAAGGCTGGACAGGATCGAGGGATAGGAAAGCACATTTACAGATGTCAGCGAGATAGGAAAGCATGGTTCGATATGATACATAGATCGGAAGGCAAGGCTGGAGATATTCCAGAATGAGGACAGGAAGGCTGGTGATGTTTCAGAGATAAGAAAGCAAGACTGGAGATGTTACAGAGAGAGCAAAGCAAGGCTGGAGATGTCACAGAGAAAATAAAGCAAGGCTGGAGATATTACAGAGAAAGGAAAGCAAAATTGGAGATGTCGCAAGGATAAGAAAGAAAGGCTGGAAATTTCACAGGAATTGGAAAGAATGGCTGGAAATGTTATAGTGAAAGGAACGCTATGCCGGAGATGCGACAGAGATAGTGAAGCAAGGCTGGCCATGTTACAGAGACGTGAAAGCAAGGCTGGACGGGCTCTAACGATAGGAATGCAGGGCTGAAGATAACACAGAGGTAGTAAAGCAAGGCTGGATATGTTGCAGAGATAGGAAAGCAAGGCTGGACATGCTCCACAGATAGGAATACAAGGCTGAAGATGACACAGAGATAGGAATGCAAGTCTTGAGAGGTTACAGAGAGAGGAAAACAAGGCTGAGATGTTACAAAGATAAGAGAGCAAGGCTGCAACTTTTACAGAGGTAGGAAAGCGAGGCTGGAAATGTTATAGTGAGAGGAATGCAATTCTCGACATGTTACAGAAATGGGGATGCAAGGCTGGAGATGTTACAGGGATAGGATAGAAATTCTGGAGATATTACAGAGATAGCAAAATAAGGCTAGAAAAGTTACAGAGATAATAAAGCAAAGCTGGAAAGGCTATAATGTTAGGAATGCAATGCTAGAGATGTTACAGAGACAGGCAAGCAAGGCATCACTAGTGATAGGAACGCAGTGCTGGCGATGTTGCAGAGAGGGGAAAGGAAGGCTAGATATGTTTCAGAGAAAAGAAAGCAAGGCTCATGATGTAAATGAGAGAGGAAAGCAAGGCTGGAGATGTAAATAAGAGAGGAAAGCAAGGCTAGAGAAGTTACACGGAAAGGAGATCAAGCCTGGAAATAATACATAGAAAGGAAAGCAAGGTTCGTGATGTTACAGAGAGAGTACAGAAAGGCTGGAAATGTTTCAGAGAAAAGAGACCAAGGCTGGAGATGTTGCGGAGATAGGAAAGCAAGGCTGGAGTAGGTACAGAGACTGAAAAGCAAGGCTGGAGATGTTACAGAGATACGAAAACAAGGTTGTAAAGTTCACAGAGATTTGAAAGCAAGGCAGGAAATATTATAGTGATCAGAACGCACTGTGGGAGATATTAGAGGCATAAATATTCGGCTGGACATGTTACAGAGATAGGAAAGCAAGGCTAGAGAGGCTCTAGGGATAGAAAAAGCACTTCCAAAGATATCACCGAGAGAGGAATGCATGGTTCGATATGATGCGTAGATCAGAAATTAAGGCTGGAGATGTTACAGAGAGAGAGGATAGTAAGGCTGGTGATGTTTCAGAGATAAGAAAGCAAGATTGGAGATGTTACAGAGAGAGATAAGCAAGGCTGGAGATGTCACAGAGAAAATAAAGCAAGGCCGGAGATGTTACAGAGAAAGGGAAGCAAAATTGGAGACGATGCAAAGATAAGAAAGCAAGACTGGAGATGTTACAGAGATAGGAAAACAATGTTAGAAAAGTTATCGGGATAGGAATGCAATGCCGGCGATGTTACAGTGATAGGAAAGGAAGGCTGGTGATGTTGCAAAGATAAGAAAGCAAGGCTGAAAATTTTACAGAAATAAGAATGAAAGGCTGTAAATTTTACAGTGATCAGAACGCAATGCTAGGGGTGTTACAGAGATTGGAAAGCAAGGCTCGGCAGGCTCTAGAGATAGGAAAACAAGGCTGAAGATTACGCAGAGATAGGAAAGCAAGGCTGTAGATGTTATAGTGAGAGGAATGCAATTCTGGGCATGTTACAGAGGTAGGAATGCAAGGCTGGACATGTTACAGTGATACGAAAGTAAGGCTGGAAATGTTACAGAGATAACAAAGAAAGGCTGGTAAAATTACAGAGATAGGAAAGCAAGGCTGGAGAGGTTAAAGAGATAGGAAAGTAAGGCAGGAGATGTTACAGAGAGAGGTAAGCATGGCTGGAGATGTTACAGAGAAAAGAAGGCTAGTGATGTTGCAAAGACAAGAAGGCAAGGCTGGAAATTTTACAGAAATAACAAAGAAAGGCTGGAAATGCTATCATGATCAGAACACAAGGCTGGAGATGTTCCAGAGATAGGAAAACAAAGCTGGCCATGTTAGAGAGATAGGAAAGCAATACTGGACAGGCTCCACAGACAGGAATACAAGGCTGAAGATAACACAAAGATACAAATGCAAGGCTCGAGATGTTAAAGAGAGGAAAGCAAGGCTGGAGAGGTTGCAGAGAGAGGAAAGCAAGGCTGAGATGTTACGAAGATAAGAGACAATGGCTGGAAATTTTTGCAGAGGTAGAAAAGCAAGGCTCTAGATGTTATAATGAGAGGAATGCAAGGCTGGAGATGTTACAGAGATAGGAGAAAGTGAGGACTGCAGATGCTGCAGATCAGAGCTGAAAATGTGTTGCTGGAAAAGCGCAGCAAGTCAGGCAGCATCCAAGGAGCAGGAGAATCGACGTTTTGGGCATGAGCCCTTCTTCAGGAATGAGTAAAGTGTGCCAAGCAGGTTGATAGGAATGCAATTCTGGACATGTTGCAGAGATAGGGATCCAATTTGATAGGAATAGGAAAGAAAGGCTGGACATGTTGTAGTGAGAGGAACGCAATGCCGCAGGTGATTCAGAGAGACTGAAGCAAGGCTGGCCATGTTACAGAGATAGGAAAGCAAGGCTGGACAGTCACGAGAGATAGGAACACAAGGCTGAAGATAACACAGAGATAGGAATGCAAGGCTGGAGATGTTACAGAGATAGAAAAGCAAAGCTGGAGTGGTTACAAAGAGGAAAGCAAGGCTGAGATGTTACAAAGATAAGAGACCATGGCTGGAAATTTTACATATGTAGGAAAGCAAGGCTGGAGATGTTATAGTGAGAGGAATGCAATTCTGGCCATGTTACAGAGATAGGAAAGCAGGGCTTGAGTGGTTACAGAGAGAGGAAAGCAAGGCTAGGATGTTGCAATGATAAGAGAGCAAGGCTGGAAATTTTACAGCGGTAGGAAAGCAAGGCTGGAAATGTTATAGTAAGAGGAATGCAATTCTGGACATGTTACAGAGATAGGAAAGCAAAGCTGGAAAGGTTATTGTGTTCGGAATGCAATGCTAGAGACGTTACAGAGACAGGAAAGCAAGGCATCACCAGTGATAGGAACGCAGTGCTAACAATGCTGCAGACTGAGGAATGGAAGGCTGGATATGTTACAGAGAAAAGAAAACAAGGGTGGAGATGTAAAAGAGAAGAAATCAATGATTGACATTCTCTAGGAATAGGAAAGCACATCGACAGATGTCACTGTGATAGGAAAGCATGGTTAGATATTATAAATAGATCGGAAGGCAAGGCTGGAGATGTTACAGAGAGAGGACAGGAAGGCTGGTCATATTTCAGAGATAAGAAAGCAGATTGCAGATGTTACAGAGAGAGCTAAGCAAGGCTGGAGATATTACAGCGAAAGGGAAGCAAAATTGGAGATGTTGCAAGGATAAGAATGCAATGCTTGAAATTTGATAGGAATAGGAAAGAAAGGCTGGACATGTTGTAGTGAGAGGAACGCAATCCCGTAGATGATACAGAGATACTGAAGCAAGGCTGGCCATGTTACAGAGACAGGAAAGGAAGGCTGGACAGGCTCTAGAGAAAGGAATGCAAGGCTAAAGATTTCACAGAGGTAGGAAAGCAAGGCTGAAGATGTTTCAGAGATAGGAAAGCAAATTTGGAGATGTTACAGAAAGCGGAATGCAAGGCTGGAGATGTTAAAAGAAAGATAAAAGCAAGGCTGTAGACATTATAGTGATAGGAAAGCAAGGCTGGAGCTGTTACAAAGATAAGAAAGCCGGGCTGCCAATTTTACAGTGTTAGGAAAGCAAGGCTGGAAATGTAATAATGATAGGATTGCAATGCTGGAGATGTTAATGAGGTTGGGATGCAGGGCTGGAGATGTTACAGAGATAGGAAAGCATGGCTGGACAGGCTTGAGAGATAAGAATGCAAGGCTGAAGATAACACAGAGATAACAATGCAAGGCTGGAGATGTTACAGAGATAGGAAAGCAAGGGTTGAAAGTTTACAGCTGAAAATGTGTTGCTCGAAAAGCGCAGCAGGTCATGCAGCATCCAAGGAACAGGAGAATCGACGTTTCGGGCATAAACGCTTCTTCAGGAATCAGGAAAGGTTACAGAGAGAAGAAAGCCAGGCTGAGTTGTTACAAAGATAAGAGAGCAAGGCTGGAAATTTTACAGAGGTAGGAAAGCAAGGCTGTGATTTTTATAGTGAGAGGAATGCAATTCTCGACATGGTACAGAGATAGGGATGCATGGCTGGAGATGTTACAGAGAGAGGAAAGCAAGGCTTGAGATGTTACAGAGATAACAAAGCAAGGCTGGTAAAATTACAGAGATAGGAAAGCAAAGCTGAAAAGGTTATAGTGTCAGGAATGCAATGCTCGCGATGTTACACAGACAGGAAAGCAAGGCATCACCAGTGATAGGAACACAATGCTGGCGATGTTGTAGACTGAGGAAAGGAAGGCTGGATATGTTATAGAGGAAAGAAAACACAGCTAGAGATGCTACACGGAAAGGTGAGCAAGGCTGGAAATGTGACAGGGAAAGGAAAACAAGGCTTGTGATGTTACAGAGAGAGGACAGAAAGTCTGGTGATGTTGCACAGATAAGAAAGTGAGGCTTGAGATGTTGCAGAGAAAGGAGAGCAAGGCTGGAGATGTTACAGAGAAAGGAAAACAATGCTGGAGATTTTACAGAGATAGGAATGTAAGGCTGGAGCTTTTACAGAGACTGGAATCCGAGGCTACAGATGTTGCAGAGATAGGAAAACGTGACTGGAGATTTGAGATAAATAAGAAAACCCGGCTGGAGATGTTGCGGAGATAGGAATTCAAGGCTGGAGTAGGTACAGAGACTGAAATCAAGGCTGGACACATTACGGAGATACAAAAGCAAGGCTGTAAATTTTACAGAGATTGGAAAGCAAGGCTGGAAAGATTATAGTGATAGGAACGCACTGCGGGAGATATTAGAGACAGAAATACTAGGCTCGACATGTTACAGAGATAGGAAAGCAAGGCTGGACAGGCTTTAGGGATAGGAAAACACATCTACAGATGTCACCGAGATAGGAAAGCATGGTTCGATATGATACATAGATAGGAAAGCAAGGCTGGAGATGTTCCAGAGAGAGGACAGGAAGGCTTGTGATGTTTCAGAGATAAAAAAGCAAGATTAGAGATGTTACTGAGAGAGCTAAGCAAGGCTGGAGATGTCACAGAAAAAATAAAGCATGGCTGGAGATGTCACAGAAAAAATAAAGCATGGCTGGAGATGTTACAGAGAAAGGAAAGCAAAATTGGAAATGTTGCTAGCATAAAAAAGCAAGGCTGGAAATTTGGCAGGAGTAGGAAAGGAAGGCTGGAAATATTATAGTGAGAGGAACGAAATGCCGGAGATGTTACATAGATAGTGAAGCAAGGCTGGCCATGTTACATAGACAGGAAAGCAAGGCTGGACAGGCTCCAGAGATAGGAATGCAAGGCTGACGATATCACAGAGGTAGGAAAGCAACGCTGGAGATATTGCAGAGATAGGAAAGCATGGTTGGAGAAGTTACAGAGAGAGGAAAGCAAGATTGAAGATGTCACAGAAACAGGAAAGCCAGAATGGAGATGTTAATAGAGAGATTAAAGTAAGGCTGCAGATATTACAGTGATAGGAAATCAAAGCTGGAGATGTTACAGAGCTAAGAAAGCAAGGCTGGCAATTTTGCAGAGATAGGAAAGCAAAGCTGGAAATGTAATAATGATAGGAACTCAATGCTGGAGATGTTACAGAGATTGGGATGCACGGCTGGAGATGATACAGAGGTAGAAATGCAAGGCTGGAGATGTTGAATAGGTATGAAAACAAGGCTGCAGATGTTACAGAGAGAGGAAAGCAAGGCGTTGTTACAGAGATAACAACGCACGACTGGAAATTTTACAGAGATAGGAAAGCAAAGCTAGAAATGTTATAGTGTTAGGAATGCAATGCTGGTGATGCTACAGAGACAGGAAAGCAAGGCCTCAGTTTTAACAGGAACACAATGCTGACGATGTTGCAGATTGAGGAAAGGAAGGCTGGATATGTTACAGAGAAAAGATAGCAAGGCTGGAGATGTTAAAAAGAGAGGGAAACACGGCTGGAGATATTACAGAGATAGGACAGCAAGGCATCAGTTTTAACAGGAATGCAATGCTGACGATGTTGCAGACTGAGGAAAGGAAGGCTGGATATGTTACAGAGAAAAGATAGCAAGGCTGGAGATGTTAAAAAGAGAGGGAAACAAGACGGTAGATATTACAGAGATAGGACAGCAAGGCTGGAGATGTTGCAGAGAAAAGTGAGCACGGCTGGAGATGTTGCAGATATAAGAAAGCAAGTCTGTAGATGTTGCAGAGAAAGGAAAGCAAAACTGGCTACATTACAGAGATACAAAAGCAAGGCTATAAATTTTACAGAGATTGTAAAGCAAAGCTGGAAAAGTTATAGTGATAGGAATGCACTGCTGGAGATGTTAGAGACAGAAATACTGGGCTGTATATGTTACAGAGATAGGAAAGCAAGGCTGGACAGGCTCTTGGGATAGGAAAGCACATCTACTGATGTCACCGAGAGTGTAAAGCATGGTTCGATATGATACATAAATTTGAAAGCAAGACTGGAGATGTTACAGAGAGAGGACAGGAAGGCTGGTGATGTTTCAGAGATAAGGAAGCAAGGTTGGAGGTGTTACAGAGAGAGCTAAGCAAAGCTGGAGAGTCACGGATATGAGAAACGAAGTTCAACCCACTTAAATAATTTCAGTCCGAGATAAGATCTGAAGCAATCAGTATGTTTATTATACGCTGGCAAGCGTGGTGCTTGAAATAGACACCCAGAGTTTAGCAAGTACGTATCTTATGTAGGATTCACTGCTCTAAACCCGGTGCCCATTACTATTGTTTATCTCTTGCCTTATTCGGCCTTGTGCACAACAAAGTACACATTTTACTTGACCATTTGACCGCATCATACTGTGGTCCATTGTGAGGTATATCCTCCTTCACTACGATTGATTTCCCCCCCTTGTGACATTTCCTCCCTTTCCCCAACCATATTGATCTTTATGACGTTTTAATTGGGGTTTGTTTTGGTGTTTTTGCAGAAGTGAGAAACAGATGGTTATAACTACTGCTTGTACAAGCCTATCTGGTTTAACCTACATCCTCACAGCACCTTATCTCGTTGTCTGTAACATCGACCATTGCTTTCCGGCACGTTTCATTCTTGTATGCACATTTTAGTTAATACAAAAATAATTATATATTTCCTTCACATTAGTTTTCATTCTTGTTGACTCAGCTCTTGGTTGAAACAATTATACACTGGTGTGAGTTAATTTACCTTGCGTAAGTAATTATGATTGCAGAAGTAACACTACTTTGCTTATATCCAACAATTTAACCATTTTCGTTCATTGCCATTTATTATCTTCTGCATTTTTATTTTAAGCATCACTCCCAAAATTCGCAAGCATCATTCCGGAGATTTCATCCATCTTGGTCTCACTCATCTCCTCATCTTTTAATCGATAAAGTTCCTCTGCCTGATTCCCTTTTAGGGCATCTGTTTCATTCAGGCTTTCTCAATCAGTCTTTTGGTGGGTCCTCGTATACAGGGTATGATACAACAGCCAGTGGCTACCAATACCATAAGAACATAAGACATAGGAGTGGAAGTAAGGCCATTCGGCCCATCAAGTCCACTCCACCATTCAATCATGGTTGATGGGCATTTCAACTCCACTTACCCGCATTCTCTCCATAGCCCTTAATTCCTCGAGACAACAAGAATCTATCAATCTCTGCCTTGAAGACATTTAGCATCCCAGCCTCCACTGCACTCTGCGGCAATGAATTCCACAGGCCCACCACTCTCTGGCTGAAGAAATGTCTCCGCATTTCTGTTCTGAATTTACCCCCTCGAATTCTAAGGCTGTGTCCATGGGTCCTAGTCTCCTCACCTAACGAAACAGTTTCCTAGCGCCCACCCTTTCCAAGCCATGTATTATCTTGTACGTCTCTATTAAGTCTCCCCTTAATCTTTGAAACACCAATGAATACAAAAACCTACTACTATCAGGGAAGTAAGGATGGAAACCACCACCCATTTCCAAACCATGATTCAAGCCATCCCGTGAGAGTTGTGTGCACTCCTGAACTCTCAGCCCGTTCCTCGGCTAACATAGTCAATCCCCTTAAGGCCTGAGTAATTTAACCATCAGGCGCAGTGTTATTAGGAATAAAGGTACAATAGTTTCCTCATAACATTACACACACACACACACACACACAAACACACACACACACAAACACACACACACACAAACACGCACACACACAAACACACACACACACACACTTTTTCTTCTAAAATCATTTCAAGGGCCATTCTGTTTTTCCATGCCATCCTATTTGTCGCATCAAGCTGTTCTGATATTCCTTTAACCGCATATTTTGTATAATTTATAAATCGCTGTTAATTATAGAAAACGTAATTTATCCAATCTACATTTTTATTAATTGTTACCCACCAAAAGAGAGCTCACTCAAAGCCTGCTGCAATCTGGTTACGAGCCTTGAACTCATCAGGTCCCTCCCTACAGACTCTTACAGAATCGAGATAAATCCTGCCATCGAAAGAAGTGTCTAACAGTGATCTCTTATTCCTTCCCTTTTTCCCTACTATTTTTTCCTTCGCAACTGCCAGGGTAAATGGAATTGCCAGTTGTACAATTGCAAATATCCCGCTCCAATCCAGAGATAGGGTGGGTCTCAATATTTTGCCTCCACAGTCCCACCACAGATCCGCTCGCGGAGCCTTTGGTGCTGAGTAGTTCCCTGCCTTGTCCGTTTCAGTGACATTCTTAACCTCTGTACATACTTTAAGCTCCCACAAATCTCTAGAACGATTTGTACATCGTCTATGCATACACGTCGTGTGATTTCCGACTGTGGCTGAAAACGTAGGGGGGGATGGCTTTTGAATCTTTCTTCTCCAAGGGAGGGAACATCAGAGATAGGGGGGTACAATTCCTATCATTCCATGCAGTCCTGATACAGGGCTATCCTACATTTCATTCCCTTCCTGTCTCCCTTCCATCCGAGCGGAAAGGGAACCAGCTGGGCTAATGGGCCTACCGGAGGTACATGCATAACAATTGCTCTTGTTCAGACTTTTTACAGTATACTTTACCCATTCAACCCAGGCATTTGCACCCCCGTACACAGTTTATACTTCAATGTTTGTTTTAAGTCCTTTACCTCTCTAATTTTGTCTACTTTAAGGTCATGGGGGGGGGGGGGGGGGTGGTTGGGAGGTTGGTGAAAGGTTGTACCTTATTAACCAGTAGGTCTGCTCGTTTTCCCTGTCCTACGCTAATTAGAAAACAACAGCCTGAGAAATCATTCCCGTTTGTTTTCATTTCTATCCCAAATGTTTCATTTAATTGTACCTGATAGGTGCCGCACCTACCTCCCGCGGCCCGCCCCCTCCACCCCCAGGATTGCTTCGTGCCATGTGGTTTTCTTTATCATAACATATAATGGGTTACACTTTTTATCAGGACAATCACGAGCTGGTCGGAAGGGGACCCCGTGTACTGTGACGAGACCATTATACCAAGTACCATCCCCAAGGCCATCCCCACAGGACTTAAGATGTATCTCTGAGCTGCGGTACTGTCTCTGATTATCTACATCCCCACAATTTTTAAGCTGCATGCATCAGTGTCCATTACTTGTGGATTATCCGACTCAGGAACCGTTATTAAAAATATGAAAATGATATTTGACAACACTCCAAAACTAAGAGGGCTAGCATCATACCTCTAAGCATTCCCAGCATTCCAAAAGTCATGCTGAAGCACGAAAAGACTTAACATACAATCTTACAGAAATCATCCCCCGCTCGCGTTGCCACTGTCTAATCAGTAACTCAAACTCTCTTTAGCCTGTGTTTCAGCGGGTCTAGCGTTGATTCAGCTGTCCAGACTTCTTCCTCGACTGGAGATTCCACTGGCCCTTTGATCCACATGTAGTGAGTCCAGCCTTTCTCCGCTGTCCTTATTGCCGTTTCAGTCATACGGCCCTTCCCAGTCCGGCTGCAATTTAGTCTCTGTCCATGATTTTACTAAGACCCAATCTCCCGGCCGGATGGGATGAACAGTGAATTCAAGGGGTGGAGTCTGTGCCAATATACCCTATTTCCTGAGGAAAGACTAAGAGGAGGACAAACCCAGTATATACTTCTTTAAGAAAAAGCCTTTAGTTTCGGGAATTGGCAATTCTCCATTCGTTCCCAGATACGGAAATCCAAATAGGCGGATAGTCCCAAATCTTTCCTTGGGGCTGTTCGTACTCGCAAGAGAGCTATAGGCCTTGATGTAGGACAGCCATAATTTCTCGCATCATCATTTTGTTTAGCATTTCCCTTCCATCAAGTACCATCCAATGCCCGTTTGCTGTCTTTGCTACCCGTAAATCGTTCAATTATTTCTCCTCTCTTTCAGTAAATGTAGGAGCTTCCCGAGGATCGGGACAGTAGGTATTAGGGAATGAATCACAACTCCTTGTGAGTCCAGGTCTGCTTCTTTAGCCACTTCATTGGCTAATCTATTCCCCCTAACTTCTGGTTCATTTCCTTTCTGATGACTATTTACATGCACTACCGCTATTTCTCGGGGGAGTAATAGGGACCCCAAGACCCATTTAATCATCTCCTCATGTACTAATTCCTTCCCCTGACTATTCATCAGTCCTCTTTCCTGCCATATCTTTCCGAAAGTGCCAACACCAAATACATATTTACTGTTAATGTTTAGTACTCCCTCTTTATTTTCTAACGCCCTCAGTGCTCTTCCCAATGCATAGAGTTCGCAGGTCTGAGCTGACCACTCATTTGGCAACCTTCCTGCCTCTACCACACTACCCTTCGTCCCGTCTACAACTGCATACCCATTATGTCTTTTCATTTCAGTCACCTGGGATGACCCGACTATAAAAAGTCAGGCTCCTGCATGAAGTGGACCATCTCTCAGGTCCATGCGGACCTTAGTTTGGTATTCTATAATGCCAAGGCAGTTGTGGTCTGGATTCTGAGGAGAGTCTCCTTCCCCTTTCCAAAGAAAGGCAGCTGGATTTAAACAATTGTCCGAGACCAACACTAGGTCATCCTTTTATGTTAATATTGCCTCATATTTCAAAACCCACCAATCTGTCAACCATCGCCCAGCTTTTTGGTTTAGGATCGTTCTCACTTGGTGTGGGGTGCTTTGTATTTGGGGTCCCCAAATGTAAGCTTCCTGCTTTCCTCCACCAGTGCAGTGGCAGCTCCGGCCTGCACATACTCACGCCACCCCCGGGATACTGGATCCAATAGCTTCGAAAAATATGCTCCTGGCTGTTTCATTCCTTCCCACTTCTGGGTTAATACTCCCAAAGCCGCTCCCTTAGCTACGGTAGCAAAGAGGTGGAAAGGTTTATCTAGAGAAGGTAAGGCTAACATGGGGGCATGGATCAGATCTCTTTTGAATGCTTAAGTAGTTCTTTTTCCTCTTCTTATCAACTCAGACATTTTGGTTCCTCCTCTAGTAGTTTGAAATATAATTTATTCGTCTTTTGAGCATAAGAATCAACCCACAATCTGCAATATCCCGTTAAACACAAAAAAATACGTAATTCCTGTTCAGTCCTGGGCAGTGGAATCCCCACTATTCCCTCTAACCATATCTTTCGCTTTCCCTCAATAACTTAATGTCCCAAGTATTTCACTTCTCGCTCCACATATTGTAGTTTATTTTAGATACTCGCAGTCACAGGAAATTCACTTTTTTTTAGTGGCTTCTACTACTCTTTCTCTATTCTTTCCTGTTACTCAGAGGTCGTCTACATACTGCAACAGGGTAGCTCCCTTGGAACTGCTAAATTTCTCCAATATTTGTTCTAACATCTGTCCAAATAAATTGGGGATTGCGGAAACCCCTGATCCACCGGTATTGCTGTTTCTGTCCTGTCTTGGGATCTTCCCATTCAATGCAAACACATTCCTACTTTCCTCCACCAAGGGACAAGCCCAAAAGGCATCCTTTAAATCTATCACACTAAACCATTTGTGGTCATGAGGGATCTTACTTAATAACGTATAGGGATTTGGCACCACTGGGTGCCTGATCTGTTCTATTCGATTCAATGTTCTAAAATCCTGCACCAATCGATAAGTCCCATCGGATTTCCACACTGGTAGAATTAGGATATTATAAAGAGACATACATGGCTCCAACAGTCCATCTCTAGCCCCTCAATTACTGGCTGCAGCCCTCATTTACCTTCTATGGAAATGGTGATATCGTCGCTCATAAACAACGTCCCCTTTCCTTTTTAAACTTATTTCTCGGGGACAGATCTGTGTTTTTTCATAATTCCCTTCTCTAGCCCATATAATTTGGTCTACCTCTCTCTCCACATCTTCTGTCAACATTGCCATTTGTACAACTAATTCTTTTTCCTGAATTCAAATCTCCAGTCCTAAGAGGATAATTAAATCTCTCCCTAGTAAGTTACTTCCTATATCAGGGATATACAACAGTTCCCCTGTGACTGTATCCTTAGGACCTTCTATCGTCATAGGTTCGAATACTGGAACAGTAAATTCTTCCCTTTTACCCCGGAAACAGTAATTGACCGTGTTGACATTCCTACTTTCTTTTGTTTAATATTCAGCGATGATTGTGCTGCCCCCGTACCTACTACGAAGACTATCTCTTCCCTACAGGGTCCCACCTTCAGGTTTATCAAAAGTTCCTGGTGGCTCCCCGGGGCAGGAACACCTGACACCCCTATTCTTCATCAAAATTCATAAGTGGAATTGCCATTTCTTCGATCAGGACACTCCCACCTAAAATGCCCAAGTTTCTGCAATAATAGCATCCTGCCTGTGGAGACTTCCATCTCTGCCCCTCTCTGAACCCTCTCTCAAATGCTCCCCCTTTTCCTCTCCCTCTCCCTCTCCCTCTCTGTCCGACATGCTGCCACCCACCCTCCGGTTGCTCACTATTGGTCCCATTCTTTTCTTAACTACCTCATCAATCATAGCTCCCATCATTTTCACCTTCTGTTTTTGTCTCTCATCCTCTCTCTTTGCAAACACTTTCTGTGCCTCTCTTAACAATTCATCTAATGGTGTTTCGCTCCTCCCTTCTATCTTCTGTATCTTTCTCTGTGTCTGGCCATGCCTTTGTCACAAAATGTACTTTCAAAAGACCCTGTGCCACTGGGCCCTCAGGGTTCATTCCAGAATATTTCCACATTGAGTCTCTTAATCTTTGCAAGAAAGCTGAGGGAGTCTCATCTTTCTTCTCTCTAACTTCAAAGGCTTTAGTCAAATTCTGCGAGTTTGGAACTGCCTCTCTTATTCCTTTTAGAATCAGGTCTTTCAGTTCCCTCATTTCTTCCCTATGCTCCGGGTTTTGATTTTCCCACTCCGTCTCTCCCTGTCCAGTATCCCCATCCCCAATGGGAAGTTCCATGTCCCATATTTTAATGGCTGCTCCTCGTATAAGTCCCCTTTCTTCTCCAGTAAATAATACATTCAAAATAGACATTTACTCAGTCCACGTATACAGACTGGGCCCCAAGAATTGATTAATTTGTTGAGACAGCCCGATCGGATCCTCAGCCAGGGTCTTCGTCTCCTTTTTAAATGTTCTGACTTCCCCACTGGTGAGGGGCCACTTACAAACCCAATCTCTTTGTCCCCTATTGGTACCTCCCAAAGGGAATAATTCTTTATATGCTTCTCCTTTTTTTGTTTTTGTTTTTCCCCCTTAGGCTTTTGTTTCGATACTCCAGAGGCCTCCTCTACATCTACTTTATCTTCCCTTCCTTTTGTTGCGTATTGATGGTCGGGAACAACAACATCCCCGTCCTCCGCCCCTTCGTTCTCCTCTTGTGGGTCATCCGTTCCCTGTCCCTGTCTGTCTGTCTGTCTCTCCTCCTCCCCCATTTTCACCTAAACTGATTTTATGGTACGGGGTGGTGGGGGGCGGGGGGGGGAGTGCGAGCAGGCAAAATGCTCCCAGGGACTGGGTGGGGCAGAGGGGGAATCCTTTGTCTTTACTACCATCATTCCCAAACTGCCCTTCCAACAGGACACATAGTCCGCCTCTTCTTGACTAAAAGGTTGTTTTTCTTATTCACATACAAATCTAAATACCGACAGACCCAATCCTCGTCCGAACCATACTTTCGCCAGAAAGCAGCTGGATGAAGGATTGGTTCTTTGGTCCATACTAAACAATAATATTTAATCATTTTCTTTTCATCTTTTTCCCTTCTACAAGTGTTACTTTTCTATTCCCTCAACATCCTCCCCAACGGACTTTCAGGAGGAATGTTACCAGGGACCTTTTCTTCCTTTACTCCGTGACAGTTCGACTTATTCTGCTTGCCCCCCCAGTTCTCGGGGCCCTCACCAGTCCCTCAGCGATTAAATACCCCTTTTCCGGGCTAATAAAAGTCAGTTTTCTGACGTTGGTCTGTGCACAGAGTTGCCTGGCCCCTTTTTCCATATTTTTTATTGACCTCCTTTCACTGTCTGATTCAGATGTCTCTCTTGTGGGATTCGTACCAGTCGCCCAAGGGAGCGGACAAAACCGGGACAAGAAACCGCTCCTCAGTTGTGAATTGGAGGCATATTTCCAGTGTCCAGGGACAGCCACTCCCCCCCAGCGATGGAAGAATATCACGGATGATCCCTCAATTATGAGAAACTAAGCCCACTCACTTCAATAATTTCAGTGCATGACAAGATCTGAAGCAATCAGTTTAGCAAGTACATAGGATTCACTACTCCAAACCCGGTGCCCATTACTATTGTTTCTCTCTTGCCTTATCTGGCCTTGTGCATAACAAAGTACAGGTTTTACTTGGCCTTTTCACCACATCCAGGCTGTGGTTAACTGTTAGGTATATCCTCCTTCACTGCGATCTATTTCACCCACTTGTGATATTTCCTCCCTTTCCCCAACCATATTGAACCTTACGACCTTTTAATTGGGGTTTGTTTTTTTGGTTTTTGCAGAAGTGAGAAACATATGCTTTTAACTACTGCTTGTACAAGCATATCTGGCTTAACCTACATCCTCACAGCACCTTATCTATTTGTCTGTACCATATACCATTGTTTGCAGGCACCTTTCATTCTTGTATGCACATTTTTAGCTAATATGAAAACAATTATATATTTCCTTCACATAGGTTTCATTCTTGTTGACTCAGCTCTTGGTTGAAACAATTGTACACTGGTGTGAGTTCATTTACCTTGCATAAGTAATTATGATTGCAGAAGTAACACTACTTCACCTGTAACCCACAGTTGGTAGTGTAGAAGAACAAAGAATATAGAAAATGTGCAGCCCAGGAACAGGCCCTTTGGACAGCCGAGCCTGAGCCGGTCCAAATCAACTGTCTAAACATGTCACCCAATTTCTAAGCATCCGTATCCCTCTGCTTCTCACTTAATCATGCATCTGTCCAAGCGCACCTGAAATAAATCTACCATGCCTGCCTCTACTACCTCTGCTGGCAACGCATTCCAGCACCTACCACCCTCTGTGTAAAATACTTTCCATGTCTATCTCCCTTAACCGTTTCACCTCTCTCAGTGAATGCGTGACCTCTCATTATTTAATCCCTCCTCTTGGGGAAAAAGCTTATCTCTATCCAACCTGTCTGTACCCTTCATGATATTGTAAACCTCAATCAGGTCCACTCAATCTCGCTTTTACTAATGAAAGCAGAAGTAACCTACTCAACCTTTCTTCAGAGCTTGCATCTTCCATACCAGGCAACATCTGTGTAAACCTTCTGCGCATTCTCTTCTAAACATCCACATAATTTTGGTAATTTGGCGACCAGAACTGTACAGAGTATTCTAAACGCGGCTGAACCAAACTCTTGTACAATTTTAGCAGGACTTGTCTGCTTTTATACTCAATACCCTATCCGGTGAAGGCAAGCATACCATATGCCATCTTGACTACTCTATTCATCTCTGCAGTCACCTTCAGGATACAAAGGACTTGAACTCCCAGATCTCTCTTCTCATCAATTTTACCCAAGGCTCTTCCATTTACTGTATACTTGGCTCTGGAATTAGACTTCCCAAAATCATTACCTCACATTTGATTAGATTAGATTAGATTACTTACAGTGTGGAAACAGGCCCTTCGGCCCAACAAGTCCACACCACCCCGCCGATGCGTAACCCACCCATACCCCTACATCTACACCTTACCTAACACTACGGGCAATTTAGATTGGCCAATTCACCTGGCCTGCACATCTTTGGACTGTGGGAGGAAACCGGAGCACCCGGAGGAAACCCACGCAGACACGGGGAGAACGTGCAAACTCCACACAGTCAGTCGCCTGAGGCGGGAATTGAACCCGGGTCTCAGGCGCTGTGAGGCAGCAGTGCTAACCACTGTGCCACCGTGCCGCCCACACCATTTGCTTGGATGGAACTCCATTTGCCACTTCTCTGCTCAACTCTTCTGTCTATCTATATTCCCCTTCATCTTTGACATATGTTTTCTGGCTACTCCACCAATCTTTGTGTCATCTGCAAATGTAGTGGCGAGATACTGGGCTAGCAACTCTTGGAGATTGGAACACGGCAGTTGTTCATCCCATGCAGCAAGGAACCATGTTTGGATGCTTGTTCCCAGTGAAGTACCACTGTTTACTGATGTAGATCAATAATTCAAACTTTTTTAGGAGACATGATTTAGACGTTTACTGATGATACATAGTCGTGTAGTTGACTCTGATGAATAATGTCAGGGACCGCGGGGATGTATCCATCAGGTGGAAAGGAAAAATGGCGAATGGAATTGAATCCAGACCAATGAGTGGTAGTGAATTTGGGGAATTGTAACAATAACAGTGAGGATTCTGAGTGGTGTACAGGAACAAAGAGATCTTGGAGTGGACGTTCACAGATCTATGAAGATTGTTGGACAGGGAGATCAGTTGTTCGAGAGGGTTTTAGATATTTTCTGTTGTTGACCACAGACTGTGGATGATATTTGATCTTTAGCAACCGCCAGTTTAGGAAACAACTAAAGGAACGAGCACAAGTCTGGCCCATGCAATAATCTATATTTTTAAAAATTGAAAGATGAAAGATAGAGGGCTGAAGTATAAATCTTTGCCCATCAAACTACTTCACCACTCAATTAATTTATCACTGATTCCTCTCCAGGTCATGCTGGTATGTGCCTTGGAGGGTAATTTACAAATGGTGAAGGTTCAGTGCATCTTCAAACTTGTCCTTATGGTCGGTACAGTTTTTGAGCTTTGAAGGTTCTGTCAGCAAAGCCTGGATGACTTACTCCAGTGAATCTTCTATGTGGTGCACTCTACTGCAATTATGCCTTAGCAGTAAAGGGAATAAATATTCAGGTGTTGAAAAATATACCGTAAAGTGACTGCATTGTCGTGGAGGGTGCCCAGTTCCTTCAGTGGCATTGAAGCTGCACCCACCTAGGCAAATGGAGAGAGTTCTATTAAGCATCTAATTTGTGCATTGCGGACGATGTAGGCTTCACGGAGACGAGAGTTGAGTTAATAAAACAAAGTTGACCGACGGAGATGTTTTTGTCGTCAACTTCTTTATATGGGCGGTTAGGTTCCATTTCTCCTAAAGACTAGCTCCCAGGACGATTACACGGAGGAATTCAGTTACATTGAAGCCATTGAATGTCAATCGAATATGATTAGATTCTCATTTGTCAGAGTTATCTTCGCTGTATTTGGTCCTTCTGTGGGTCAATCCGATTCTAATCACTTTCTGATTTCAAGTTCCAATTCCCGTCTGCACCTGAAATTTCAAACCGTTTCCTCACCAAAATCTGTCCACCTGTCTTAATAATATGTAAGGGACAGCACAGACTTACTAACATGTTGCTAACTCTGTATATAGTAGAACTTCGTGGAATGATTGTTTCAAGGAGAATAATCCCAGCCTAACCAAAGGTGGAGGAGAGGAACTTTATAATCACATAATAACAATTATAAACGTTCAATATTCGTGGGATCTTGACAGGGCAGATACGGGCAGGTGGCTTGCCCTATGCTTTGAGGAGAGCGCCAGACGACATAATCTCAGAATTAGATATTGCCCATTTAATTCAGAAATGAGGAGTAATTTCTTTGCTCAGGGGTCAAAGAATCTGTGCCATTTCCAGTAACCGCTGTAAAGACTGTGTGGTTGGGTATTTTCAAACTGTGCCAGATAGTTTATCAGAAAGATAATGAAACTTTGTCGAGCTAAGTGAGCAGAAAGGAATTCAAGATTATCAGATCAACTATGTTAAAAATCACACAACACCAGGTTACAGTCCAACAGGTTTAATTGGAAGCACACTTATGACTTAGTCTAATGACTATCACCTGATGAAGGAGCCTCGCTCCAAAAGCTAGTGTGCTTCCAATTAAACCTGTTGGACTATAACCTGGTGTTATGTGATTTTTAACTTTGTACACCTCAGTCCAACACCGGCATCTCCAAATCAGATTAACCATGAGTTCGTTGAATAGTTGAGCAGACTCCTTGTGCTGAATAGCATACTTCAACTTGGTTTAACATTTTGTCTAACGCCTTATTTTATTCATAAAATTCAGAATTGTGAGGGGATGGGATGAAGTGACAGAAAAGGTTTATTGAACAGATCAGACAGATCAGAAACAAGGCTTATAAACTCAGGAAGAAGAAATGTGCTGTGACCTGGGGGCAACAAATGATTCTGGGCAGAGCACAGGTGGCTGTGTACAGAAGTTGTGATTGATGAAGGAAGTTGCTAGATCTTATACAGTTGGCAAGTCAGTGATCACGCTGGATGATGGATCGTTGTATGATTCACACACAGCAGACATTTGTGAAAGAATGAAAAGTTCGTCTCATTGGAGAAATTTTCTGCGGTTCCAATTCCGAGTGACTGTTTGAAATACTGATCAGATCTTTGTGTGAAGTGTTAGTTAAAATACTCATGAACAACCCCACTGGATAAACTTGTGCTCCAGATCTCTTGTTATTATTTTCTCTTTCTTTCGATGTAAATTCATAGAAAGACAAGATGGAATGTAGGGCGGAAAGAAAAATGCGTTCCTTCTCATTCCACCAATGTCATCTACAATTGATAGAATGACTGCTCTCACTCTTCATTTCGACTTTAATGTGGGGTATATTATTTGTGAATCTCCCGTGCAGTGAAGGGCAAGAACAAGATTCTCGATCCAGTGTATACCAGAGTGTAGAGTGCAAAGGGAAACTGCTAGAGCGGTGCGTAAAGTTCACAACCAGAGTGTGACTCAACCCGTGAATGTGGAGCACAGCAGTATAATAACCCACCACCGTAATCTCTCGGTCTCCTCTGCACATTTTGTAGTGGGGTGACATGTGAGCTCATCAGGTTACATGTGGTGAAAGTCATGGATGGGAAAGTTCCAGAGCGTAATCGAATCCACACCATTGTGTTTCTGCTTTCACTAGAATTATGATAACACCAAATTCCAATAAATAGCCATGCTGGTCAGAATGAATAGCTGTCAGTAATACATTCTGAGTCAGAATGAAACAGGACAAGAATTTTCCGTCATATTTACACCTACATTTGACTCATAATTTCTTCAGTCACTTTCTCTTTCACGTGAAGAAGCAGCCATGGTGAGTGAAATAAAGGCGATGTTGTCGCTCAGTGGCCTTTCTCATATGGCTGAACCTGAATTGGATTAAATCGCAAGAAATGCTGATTTGTTCCTTTCATTTTAATTTTGCTGAAACCTCACAATGTTCATTGTAATAATCAGAAGTGAATTAGATATATCTCATTGGAACGATTAATGTTGTATTCAAATTTGCTCTGACTTAATTTCAGCTTAAGGAAAATACTGCTTAGAAAAACAGAGGGTTAAAGTGCAAAAGAAGTTTTGTTGCTCGTTGCTTTGGCAGATTTCACTCGGTATTAAATGGACCAAACATCATGGTGTTTGTTCTCACATCCTTAACGCATGTGATGAATTCAGGAAGTCGATCTCCAAGCAACTGGTCACTTCCTATTCAGTATGTAATATCTTCCCTTCACAATAAATAAAAATCCACTCAGTTCCATTTACAATGGAATATTATGCCAAGTTTTTAAAAATGCAGAGTTTTGGAAGCGAATCTTATTCAGGTGCACACATTAAAGAAATTTCTTTGCATTTAAAGTCAACCGACTTAGACATTGTTTCCCGCAACTTCCGACCGACTACACCTCAACTCTGCACCTTTACTTAGCCACACGCTGTCTCCCTCCTTGTAAAATTTATTCCTTGTATGTCACCAAATGTGCCTTTCCAAATATTTTGAAAAACAGATTTTCGGAGTGACAGCGATTCTGTTCTCATCATTTCTTTGTCCTTCCAAGGTTTTATCAAAGGTATTGAATGTCTGACATCTAGATGTTTACTTACTTGAAAGAGGGAATTTTCCACCTATTTAGTCTGTTCAAACATTTCATAACCTGAAAAAAACCCATTAAGTTTTCCTTGGTTCAGGGATAACTGTTCTCAATTTTCCAAGAAGACAAGTGAATAAAATCTCATCCTCAGTACACCCCCAATCAGCATCGTCTCTAATGGCTTTACACCCCAGTAAGCACCTTCATTATCAATTCATAGAATCACGGAATCCTACAGTGCAGAAAGAGCATTTCAGTCAATCGAGCTGACGTCGACACTCTGAAGAGCATCTCACCCAGACCTAGCTCCCCTCCCTATTTCCTTATATTTCACCTGAAGAAGGGGAATCCCTCCCCCATATGATTTCAAATAAACCTGTTGGAGTATAACCTGATGTCCTGTTACTTCTGACCTTGTCCCCGCGTCACCCATGGCTAATTCACCTAACTTACTTAATTCACTCCCTGGACACGAGAGGGCAGTTTAACTTTGCCAATCAACCTAACCCTCCCTCTGAACAGCAGTGCGAATTACTGAGACAATGTTCCATCATACTGAGCAAATGCTGTATCATTTTTTAATGGTTTTATACCCTTGTAACAGCCTCATCGAAACAAATGAACCCAAATTCAATTTACAATTTACAAATGAACCCAAATTCCTTTACAATTTCATTTGTGCTGCGGGAAATGTTTCTACACTCATATTTGAATGCGTTTATGTTGTTTCTTCCTCAGCTTCCTGCTTCTAGCAAACACTTCAAACCGGAACAAGTCTGTCAAATGCTTTTCATTCCAACACAGTCACAAGGTGAAGTTTGAAGAAGTCACGTGTTTGACACTCTGCCTCCCTGAGAATTGCAGTCCTTCCCCACCTTTAAGGAGAAAGTGAGGACTGCAGATGCTGGAGATCAGAGCTGAAAATGTGTTGAAGGAAAAGCGCAGCAGGTCAGGCAGCATCCAAGGAACAGGAGAATGGACGTTTCAGACATAAGCCCTTCTTCAGGAATCAGGATTCCTGAAGAAGGGCTTACACCCGAAACGGCGATTCTCCTGTTCCTTGGATGCTGCCTGACCTGCTGCGCTTTTCCAGCAACACATTTTCAGCTTCCCCACCTTTAGTCAGGCAGCACTGTCCTTCCTGAGACATGCCCCATCGAGAATGGAAGGACAGGTATCAATACCCGCACTTGGCAATGGAGCGTCAGTTTTAAAACATTTACGTTTTCCCCAGCGGAAAATTGAGCCCTATGACAGGCGGGGACACTAACCATTATACTACCGAGGATAAGAGTGTCAAAGGAGGCCCTTCAACTAAATGTGGCCACACTTGTCAAAAACAACTGCCTCATGAACTGAATCCCATTTCAGAATGCTTACCCCACAGCCTTATATGTATTGGCATTAAAAGTTCACATCTGAATATTTATTCAGGTTATAAGGGTTTCTGCGGCTCTGAAAAATGCAGACAGTGTATTCCAAATTCCAACCACTGGCTGATAAAGCTTTTTCGCACATCTTCTCAAACCTTTCTGTCTTTCTCTTTAAATCTCTGGCCCCTGCTGATCGATCCCTCCATCAATAGGAAACTCGTTCAGTCAACCCTGTCCATACCCGATCTCAAGCATGTCTTGTCTACATCTCCTTTGCACTGCGACAAACACTCCACTCTGTCCTGTCTTTCTTCACAATGAAACTCTTCATCCCAAACAATATCCCGGTAAATATCTCCTGCAATTTTCTCAGTGTGATCACATCCCTGCAATAATGTGACTTGCAAAGCTGCACACAACACTCTTGTTTGAGCCTAATGAGCATTTGATTTAAAATTTCTGGATTAGTATGAGGACGATTCTGGCTAAGCAGAATTTATTACCCATTCCGAATTGCCCAGAGGGCAGTTGAGACTCAACCATATTGCTATGAATCTGAAGTCACATGCAGCCCAGACCAAGTAAGGATAGCAAATTCCATCCCGAAATGACATCAGTGAAACAGAGATTTACTTTCAACAGTTGTCAATGGATATATAGTAGTCATTAGATTCTTCATTGCAGATATTTTTGAATCCAAATTTGACAATCATGGCACGGTGGGATTGAGGCCCGAGTACCCAGACAATTACCTCGGTCTCTGGATTATCAGCCCTATGAAATTATCACAAGACCAACACAGAAAGCCACAAAGCTGATCTTTAACAAAAAAATGTCTTTTCACCCAAACTGCCCTAGGTATTTTCCATGAGCCTGACGCTCCAATTGTCTCTGGTCAGTAAAAGCTGCTACATGGGGATTGATTTCACAACCGCGGTATCCAAATGGATCGATTTGTTTGAAGATCTCGATGGTGGGATTGGGGCACGTTCACCCAACAACAGTAACCGCAGCAGCAGCACAGACAGAACAGTATGAATGTGAAAGAGAGTGATAGATTGTGCATTGCCTCAGACAAATGGAGGGAGGGATAGAAAGGAGGTTTAAAGATCGTGGGAAGGACTGGAATCTCTGACAACGGGTGTGTTTGAATTCTGATATATGAAACGCAGAGATGCGAGAGAGCGGAACTTGAAGGTAAAACAATTAATTTATTAACGTGTATCACAAAAATGACAATGGAGAGAACACTTAGTGTCGTGATTTGGTTACAAATCGAGGTTGCAGTGGTCACAATGCAAAATACCGACAACCACGATCACAGTAACCACAGAACAGGATGCTTGCAAGAAGCAATAAATATACTAGCAGAGGAAATGTTTGGAAGAACAGCAAATGTACAATATCAGTACCCAGCGAATAGTGACAGACATGGGGGAACTGAGAACGAGCAGAATCTTTCAGTTCGATATCCTCAGAGGCTGTGGAGATCCCTTGAATGAGAATGTTGAAAGATGAGATTGAGCGATTTCGACAAAACATCAAAGACTCGGGGGAGAATACAGGATATTGTTGAAATGTATGCTTCAATTGCATTTTAGCTTAACATCGGCACAGTCGCCCAGATCCAACCGGAAATGAGGATGGGAATGTGTGCACGGAGTTACTGTCTGGCTCCAGTGAAGCAATAGGTGAGCGTGCTGTCCTTCTGTGATGGTATAGAGGCGCAAGAAATTCCTCGGTTGAGTGTCCTCCTGCTCAAGGGAATGGTTGTCTCCGTTTATACTATCATAGCGATTTCCGGCGCATCTTTCTAAGACAGCTGAGTGGCACAAGTGGAGCGTGTTGAGCCGTGAACTTTGCAGTGGTGAGTTTAAAAGATGATTTTGCTGTTTGGATCTGTGTTTCCGACACTGGCGGTGGCAGCTGCATTTGCTCACATCAGCTCAGTATCAGTTTCTTCCACACAGTCAAGACTTCAACCTGGAGAAGGTGGTGTTGGGGTGATATTTTAAACTAGTCATCCTTGGGGGTTGGGACACGGAAACGGCGATGTTTACGTTCGACAAATAAAACATGAAATACAAGCCTGACCTCAGGAACAGAGATCATGACTTTAATTTCCTGCAATCCCATTCATTCATGCCCCTTATGCAGGGGATTCTACCATCTTCACCCAGTCCTGCCTACAAGAGACTCCAGGACCAGAAAAACATGAGCTGACCCTTAATTCGGGAATCCCCACCGTGTGGGGAAGCAGTCTAATCGGCCCTTCCAGTCCACGCGGTACATCCGAAGTGCATCCCACCAGTCCCCACGGTATTCCCTATCCGATAAGCCTGCATTTCCCATTGTTGATCCCTGTAACTGGCACATCTTTGGTCAGAGGGAGAAATAAAAACGCAAACACACAGAGAATGTGTAGACTGCCCACAGACAGACACCCGAGGCTGGGATCACATCCGGGTTTATGCAACGAACGAGGGGCGAAGAATAAATGTTGTCCTGACCAGTGATACTCACACCCTGTGGGTGAATGAGGAAGAATGAAAACACATTCACAACATGGAAAACGGAATTCTTATCCGTGTGGACACAATTTGAAAGGATCGTTCACCCTGTGTAGAAAAAAGGACACTGATACCAGAGAGAAAGCAGGGCAATGTGGGAACTGCTGCAAGGGATTCAATTAACCACAGAAATGGAATCTCATTTAATCAGTAACACTGGAGAGAGACCGTTCACCAGTCCCGTGTGTGGGAAGGGATCACTGAGCAAAACAACCTCCGGAGACTCCAGCAGGATTACATATCCCATCAGGTGTTCGATTATGATGTCAATGCGGCTGTTAATCCCAACCAGCTGCCTGCTCCATAGCGTCAGTCAGAGTCATACAGCATGAAAACAGGCCTGTCAGTCCAACCGATCCATGCTGAACATACTGCCAAACTAACCCATTCCCGTCTGTTTCCTCCTGTGCCCGCTGAGTGGTGATAATGTCCTTGTAGTTTTATTACTGTGTTGTTAATCCAAAACCCAGGTAATATTTTGGGGACAAAGGGTTCCGGTCCTGGCATGGCAGATAGTGGAGTTTGAATTCAATTTGCACGTGGAATTGAAGAGTCTCATGATGACCTGATTCCGTTGTGTGGAAAATCCCTTCTGATTCACTCATGCCAGTTCGGGAAGCAAACTGTCATATTCATCTGCTCTGTCCCACAGGAGACTCTAGATGGATAATACCGTGGTTGACTCTTAAATGCCCTCTGGGAAATAACTGATGTACTAGGCATGAATACATTTATTTTAAAAATCCCACTTTCCCATTCATGTTTGGAATCAATTGTCCATTAAATATTGCAAATGTACCCTCATCTATCACTTCCTCAGCAAGTTAATTGCACACGTAAAACACCTTCCCTAAACAAAAGCCTCATATGACTTTTTAAAAAATCTCTCTCTTTTCATCTTAAACATATGCCCTCTCGCCTTGAAAACCCCTTCCTGGGAAAAGGCAGCTATCGTTAACTCTAACTTGCCTCTCAATAATTCATAAACTTCTGTCAGATCACCGTTCAAACCCCTCACCTAGAGTGAAAACAGTCTCAACGAGGAGAAAGTGAGAACTGTAGATGAGAGATCAGAGTCGAGAGTGTTGTGCTGGGCAAACACAACAGGTCAGGCAGCATTTGAGGAGCAGGAGAATCAACGTGTCGGGGAAGAGCCTGATGAACGACACTTGCGCGAAAAAAATATTCTCCTGCTCCTGGGATGCTGCCTTAATGGTTTTCCAGCATCCCAGTCTCGAATCTGAAAATAGTCTCAGCCTATCCAGCCTTTCATTATAACTCAAACCTTCCACACACGGCAACATGCGTGCATACTTTTCTGAACCTGTTCCAGCTGAATAATATCATTCCTACAACTGGGCGACCGGAACTGGACATAATATTCCAGAAGAGGCCTCATCAATGTCCTACAAAGCTTCAACACAACGTCCCAACTCCTATACACAAAGGACTGAACAATGAAGGGAAGTATGTTAAATACCTTTGAACAATCTTTTCTGTAGGTGATGCAAACGACAAGGAATTATGCACCTGCACCCCGAGATTCCGTGTTCTCCAACACTACTCTTGTTGTTGTACCAAAATGCAAAAACTTCCATTTATCCAGATTGAACTCCATGTTACATTTTTCAGTCCAACGACTCATTGGATTAAGATCCTTTTGAAACTTCGATAATCTTCCTCACTGTCTACAATTCTGGTGCCGCCTGCAAATCGACAAAGCATGCCTGCAGTGAGTTCCACTATTTTCTCATATAGATCACTGATTCATATTTAGCAGTGTGCAGATCACACAACAGTTAGTCATGCAATTAACCATGAGGAAGAAAGTCGCAGACTGCAGGGAGATATTAAACAATTGGAAATAAAACTGTGAAAGCAATTCATTCCAGGCAAGTTCAAAGTGAAGCAAGTTCAAAGTTCAAACCAGCAGCCCACGCTCCAAATGTGGCACTCAACTGTCTCAGCAAGATGCACTGTAGATTGCTATAAACGGGAAAAAAAATTTCTTCTGCCCCACCTTTGACCAGGAGCACTCACAACCTCGGAATTGCTTGCGCCTCTAAACCGTCATAGAAATACCGCGCATTCACCGGTTGTGTCATTGGAGCGCTCGAGTATCTGTGCGAACTCAGTCACATGCCAACTTCCAGTTGGATCTTCGCAACTGCGCCACTCAGTTCCTCTGATTCTGGGGCTGGGAATTGGGACTATGTGGTAGCAGTGGTTACTGCCTTGTGGAGGGAAACTGGTGAAATAGCCGATAATAAACTGCATTACTATTGAAACATACATTTCAACAAAAACTGCACTGTCCCCGGAGTTTTTGATGTTTTGGAGAAATCTATCTCAGCCTTCAGCATGATGGAATCACCACAGCCACTGGGGGAAGTGATATTAAATGGTCAGCCCATTCTGAGTTCCCACATATCTGCCACTGTTCGCTTAGCACTGATATTGTGCATTTGGTGCGCTGCCTAATATTCCCTATGCTACTGTACTTATTGTGCACTGTCAGTGTGCTCGTCTGTGTAATGCCGTGATCGTATAGTGGTTAGTACTCGGCGTTGTGGCTGCAGCAACCTCGGCTCGAATCCGAGTCACGGCAGTGATTGCTCTATCTGCCCTGGTTGTTGTGAAACACAAAGGAATCAGTTGTTTTAACATGGTAATTTTCTCCAAAGTGATGATCTTTCCCCTTCAAATTCTGCTCGCTCACATCTTTGTGTTTCATATGTCAGAATTCAAACCCATCCATTCTCAGAGATTTCTCTGCCTCCTTCGATCACTAACTGAACTTTCCGTCCCACACCCCCATTTCATTAATTTAGAGATGTCGGTGTTGAACTATGGTGTACAAAGTTAAAAATCACACAACACCAGGTTAGAGTCTACCAGGTTTAACTGAGCGCTAGTTTTCGGAGCGCTGCTCTTTCATGATGTGGTTGTGGAGTCATTTCCTATTTCATTAAGGCACTGCAGAATCTAACACTGACTCTCACATTGATACTGTTCACTCTCTGCTGCTGCGGTCACTGTTGCTGGGTGAACGTGCCCCAATCCCACCATCGGGACCTGCAGACCAGTTGATCCATTTGGTTACCGCTGTTGTGAGGCCAATCCTCAGGTAGCAGCTTTTACTGATACGGACTTGAGATTATTGGGGGTCAAGCTCAGAAAAATGACACAGGGCAATATCGAGGAAAAGCGAAATCATTTGGAAAGATTAGTTTCACGGGTTGTCTGCAATGGCCGAGCACTATTACCACTGGACTGTCAATTCAGACACCAAGCAAATGAACCAGGGACCCGGGTTTGACTCCCACCATGCCAGGTGTTAGAATTGAGATTCAATCAATATCTGGAATTACGAATCTAATAACACCTATAAATCCATGGTCAATTGTTGAAAAAACAAAACCATCGGGTTCACTGACATCATTTGAGGAAGGAACCTGCCATTCTTACCTTGTCGGGCCTCGTTGTGACTCCAGACTCACTGCAATATGGTTGAGTCTCAGCTGCCAGCTGTGCAATTAGGGATCGCAATCAATACTGCCGAGCCAGCGGCGCCCTCATACGGTAAAGGAATAGAAAAAAAAAGTTAATTCGGCTCTAGCTAGAGTACTGTGTGCAGTTCTGCAATTCACAGTATAGCAATGATGTGATCGCACTGGGAACGTTGCAGGAGAGATTCACAGGGATATTGTTTGGGCTGAAGAGTTTCAGTTATGAGGAGAGATTGGACAGACTGGGGTTGTTTGTCGCCAAGCAGAGGAAATTGGAGAAGACATGACTGAGATATACACTATAATGAGGGATATGGATAGGATAGACTGAAAGAAGCGTTTCTTATTGATGGAAGGATCGAACACTGGAGCCAAGAGATTTCGGGAAAAGGCAGAAAGCTTTGAGTAGATTTGCGGAAACCTTCAAAGCACAACAGCTGTACTGACTCTAAGGACAACGTTGGAAGATGCAACGAAATGCCAACATTTGCAAGTTACCCTCCAAGGCCCATAGCACTCTGACTTGGAAAGGAATCAGTGATAAACTCATTGGTGAAACGGTCTTGATGGGCAAAGTTGCATACTTCAGCCTTTCATGTTTTATCTTACAATTTTTAAAAAAATATCGTTTATTCGGTAACTTGACTTGTGCTCAGTCCTTTAGCTGATCCCTAAACTGATAGTTGCTAAAGTTCTACTATCATCCACAGACTGTGGTCAACAATAGAAAATATCCGAAAACTCTCTCAGTCAAATGATACCTCCCAAGATTAGAGTGGTGTTGGAGAAGCAGAGCAAGTCCGGCAGCATCTGAGGAGCACGAAAAATGAACGTTCCAGGCAAAAGCCCTTCATCAGGAATGAGATTGGGAGCATATTGCATGAAGAGATAAATGGGAGTGGGGCGGGGCTGGGGAGAAGGTAGGTGAGAGTGCTGTAAGTGGATGGAGGTGGGGGATGAACATGATATGTCAGAGAAGAAGGTGTAGTGGATAGGTGGGAATGAATATGCACAGGTGGGATAGGTCATGAGGACGGTGATGAGCTGGAAGGTGGCAACTGGGGTACGGTAGGGGGAGGGGATATGAGGAATCTGGTGAAGTGTCAATTGATGCCATGGGTTTGAAGGGTCCCGAGGCGGAAGATGAGGCTTTCTTCCTCCTAGCATCGGGTGGTGAGGCCTAATATTCCTGTTGTGCATCTGCTCCTCTACCTAACATCTCCTCTGTCACTGTAATTATTGCTGTTTTTAAACGTGTGTCTCTGCAAGACCCAGTGATGGTTTGAATGTTAAAATATTCTGCATTGTGGCCGCGGTAAGCTCGTTCGAATCCGAGTCACTGCATTTTACTCCTTGTGAGGCATGCTGAAGAAACACAGAAAGGTATTAGTTCATTTTACATGAAAGCATTCTCACAGATGATGATTTTTTCCATCAAATCCCCCTCTCTCACACATCTCTGCGAGTCATATATCAGGATTGAGACTTACCCATTCTCGGAGAATTCCCTCCCTCCCGCAATCACTTACCTCCTTTAAGGTCCCCCTCCCATTTCCCTAACAATCACTTTCAAATTGATCTCGTTCAGCCTGTGCTGCTGTGCTCACTGTTGCTGGGTGACCATGCCCAAGTCTCACCATCGGGACCTTCAAACCAGTTGATCCATATTGATACCGCGGTTGTGAGATCAATCCCCATGTCGCAGCTTTTACTGACATGGACCAGCGATTATTGAAACATCAGGCTCAGGAAAAGGGCACAGGGCAGCATTGAGAAAAATAAACTTTATTCAAAAAACACCAGTTTCTGTGGACTTTCACATCATTTATTTCACTTGTTCATTCAGCTCTAGCGAGACTATTGTGTGTAGTTATGCAATTCACATGATAGCAGGGATGTGACAGCGCTGGAAACGATGCAGGGGAGATTTGACCAGGATATTGTCTGGGCTGAAGAAGAGAGATTGGACAAACTGGAGTTGTCTTTCATAGAGCAGAGGAGATTGGGCAGGGGTGGACATGATTAAGATGTACAAAATGCTGAGGGATATGGATAGCGTCGATTGAAATACATTTTTCACTTTGACAGAGATTTCGATCACGGGGGGGGGGCACCGATTTAAAATCAGAGGCGGAAAGATTAAAGTGAATGCGTGGAAAAACGTTTTCAAACAGTGAGTGGTTGAAATCTGGAACACAGTGTATGCAAGACTCGGAGACCCAGAAATCCACATAATTTTCCGAAGTATTCAGATGTGAATTTGTGTTGCCAAGTCATACAAGGCTATGGGTCAAGTAATTTAAAAAGAAGTCAGGATAGTTACACGATTGTCACTGAGGAATACAGATACTCCGTTCCAAGTACGGGTTATTAATACCTGTCCTTCCATTCTCGAAGGGACATGTCACAGGAAGAGCTGTGCTGTCTGAATCAACGTGGGGGAGTACTGCTGCTCCCGGGGAGACAGAATCACAGTGACAATGCAAACACGCGATATCTGTAAGCTGGACCTTGCGTCAGTTTTGGAATGAAAATCATTTGGTAGTTTTGCTCCATAGTGAGGTGTTTACTGATAGCAGGAAGCTCAGGAAGATATACATTGTACTGCCCTTTCCCCACTGGTCCATACCACTGAATACCGGCACTATGCAGGACAGTTTCTCTCAGTACACCCTCATCCAATCCTGCTTGAACCCCAGCACTTCCCCATTATGGCACCATTCCACGAAATCCCAGAAGGTGTAATGCTGCTCGTTTGCGATGTCTCTCCTCACTGTGTAAGGTTTCAGCGATTTATCTTCCCCTCACTCAATTTAGCAAACTGAATTTCCTGCTCACAATGTGATCTCATCTAGACGGGGGAGAGAAAAAACAGAGCGGGTGACAAACGTGTGTACACCTACATTCTGTCTGTAAGCACAAAAAAGACCCTGAACTTCCAGGTTCCTGTCGCTGCAACATCCCACTATGTTCCCATGCCTCCATTTCAGTTTGTTCTGCTGCAGAGCTCCCGCATAGCACAGCGCGAGCTGGAAGAGCGGCAACTTCTTTCCTAATGAGAGACCGTGAAATCTTCAGTACCCAACATCGAGTTCAATCATTTTATACACAAGCTTATACACATCAGGTGCCGCGTGCCTGAGCGACAGAACTCGCTGCAGTAACATCCCATGCTGACTCAGACAGCACAGTCCTCCCTGTGACTTCGTGAAGGACACAGATACTGCTTCGCATGACTGGAAGAGATTCTTTCTTTCCCAGCAGTTCTGAACTTTTCTATCCGTCTCAGATGGCGTTATTTACACAAGGTTCCCAAAAATAGATGAGCTCTTGTGCATGCCCGATCTCCCTTTTCTACACCTATCCAGAATTTCCATACATCCCACTCCCTCTAAGCCCCTCACGTGCTGCAGAAGCACGTGGTTGATAGGGAACTGGAGAGCGCGTTTACGTTTCTCTCCCACGACACTGATTGACAATAGAAGATGGGTTCGTCCAGCTGCCAATCGTGGGAGCCCGCTCGCGGGGTAAGTGGCTAGCACAACCTCCGGAAACTGGGAGTCAGAATGACAAGGAGCTGTTATTAAAATTCAATGCTGTCTTCACTCTGAAACAACAGAAAAAGCCTTTTTTTTAAACAAAGAGACTCACCTGATTTATGGATCATGCTTCTGCTGCGGTCTGGCTTGTTGGTCTTGAATGTGATATCGCCTCGGGTGGGAGATGCCAGTGCGAGAAGTTACACTTGAGCCCTGGAGTTTTGCATCCATTTATGACTCAGAAGGTATAATTTTGATGATATCGAGGTCATATCAAGGTACCGAAGCTTAAAGACACACAACAGAAGCTTCTTGTCGGTCGAACTAGACTGAGAAATGGATTCTCTAACTTCAAACGATGCTGATCCTGTTAATGTAGATTTTGCCGAGTGTACGTCCTGTGCGGAGTAACCTGAAGCCTTGATCTATTCAAAATGTTGTTTTTCTCATGCTGTGATCTGCATGCCCTTGGTTGCTATGATCTGCCTTTACCAATTGCAAACAAAGGTTGTTGCTGCACTCACATGCTGCACTCATGTGACAATCAATCAATCAAATAAACTCAGTCAATCGAACAACATGGACATTTCCTTATTGTTTGGTTGCTGCATGGCCTCACTTTGCACTGTGACATATTTTGTGATTCTGAGTGAGATCACAACAGAATGTGAGAAGTTACTCACAGGTTATATTGACACAGCCAAAATAAATCTGCGCCACAGAGTATCACACAATAATAGTGAAGACCTTTTGAAATCATCCTCTGAGGTACATGCCACATGCCAGACGAAAAGCTGAAGACAGTGTGATTCTGCTATGGTCAGCGCTAACAGAGCGCCCCAGCGGGAGCGTATTGGGCTCATAACCCGGAAATTAATGGATTGAAAACATCCTCTGCTCGTTGACAATTCCACATTTCATTGTGTGTCCTGCCCTTGCCAGTGTTTCGCTATAACAGAGGTCAATTCTACGTAATGCATGTTGTTTTACTTTCCACTTCCTTTCACTCAATGTGTCTGAAATGAATATCACTACTGATACACCTGGTCTGTCAGTGTTCGCCTCCCACACTCTTATGTTCCAGGCAAGTTGAGTTTTTACTGAAACCGAATGGACACTGTTACTACATTGCTGTTGTGAAACAAAGTCCTGCGGTGACTCTACTCATTGTTATTTGATGTTTTGGCAAATGGGAAAATAAATGGGATGTCATATGTTCTTAAATTTCTCTCATTTCCTTCATTTCTGTCCTGGATACATCGGAAGGGAAAGGTAATCTAATCGAGACGGTGATTGGTGAAATTCACTTTTTATGGCCCATTCTTATTATGTTCTTTCGTTCTCTCCTTTCAGCATTGACTCGGAAGTGGTGGTGCACTAAGGCTGCAGTATGTTTGAAAGAGTAGTTTGGGATTGCCCTGCTGTGAGTTGTGAGATTAGTTTTTGGCTCATGCCCTCGGACTGTCTCACATTTTGCATTCATGATTCGCTGTGTCTGAAAATGCATTTGGTTTGCCAGTTTTATTTGTGTTCGTGTTAAATGCTTTCTGTTTCGCGATTCGCTCAATATATTACGAGTTACCAGGGTTTCTGAGGTAACTACCGGCAGCAAACATCCTCAACTCAGGATCTGGAAATATTTCACTGAGTATGGTCAGTTGGGGCAAAAATAAGGAAGTTTTTAGGTTCTGCAGTGTTTCACAATACTACCTTTCCCGTGAGCAGTCGAACAGACTAAACTATTGCGCCACAGCGAGCGACGGCAAGCAAGGAAAATTGGACATTGTTTGGGAACAATAATTCTTTAGAGGGAATACGAAACATGGGAGTGGGGAAGAATAAGATTTCTGAGAGGTAAATTGAAATAGGAGTGGCTGAGAATGGATGTTCTGAGAGAAAATGGGAAACAGGAGGCGGAGAGAATGGGAAACACTGCTGGCAGGATGGGAGATCTGAGGCTGAATGGAAAATATAGGTGTGAGTTGAAATGGGAATTCTGAGTGGGAATGGGATACAGGGGAGTGGGATGAAATAGAAAATCTGAAAGGTAATTGGAAACGGGAGTGGCAGAGATGGCATTTCTGAAGGGGAATTGGAAATAAAATGTGGGAAAGTATAGGAATTTTGTGAAGGCATGGGAAATATGTGTGGGCACGGTGGATGAGTAATGGGAAATGCAGGTGTATAGCGGGGGGAGTGGGGTCTGGTTTGGCTGGTCTTCGGAGGGTTGATGTGGACTTAAAAGGCCAAAAAGCCTGCTTTGGCACTTTCCCAAATCTCTGATTATCGATCTCTGCCCCAGCTCCGTTCTTCCACTGCAGAAACCTCGTCAATGCCTTTCTTACTTCCAGACTTGAAGATTATATTATACTACCTGTTGTATTCCAGAAAGCTGGTTTGTGAACTATAAAAACAATCATTGCACCACTTATATTAATGTACATGGTTATACGTTGCAGGCAAGGGATTTGTATTCCTTTAATTACAGTCTTTGAGAATTTCAATTTTAATTGCTCCATTAATGGAAGAGCCTTCAGTTACTAAGATAGTGACCTCTTTAATTCCTTCCCTGGACTTTGCTTCTGTCTTGTCGCTTTCCTCCTTCAATACACTCAAACTGTATGAAAGATTTCACTTCTGGGCTTGGATCTCTATGCGGCTCAGTAATATGTTTTATTCTATTTCTGTGGAGCTACTTGGCTTGTTTTATCACGTGAAAGATTTGTTGGAAATGCAAGTTTTTAAAGATAGAACAGGAAGATACAGGTGACTGGGAATAAAACGGTCACAGTAAAATGCCGAAAGTGATGACTATGCTTAAAAAATCGCAACTTTAAGATGTGCAGATATGATGGGTGTGTACATGCACTTTTAAAAAAAAACACTATATGAAAAGGTATCATCCATGAGATTAATTGGCACAGAATTGAGGCAGGGATGGCAAACTGGATTTAAACAGAAGGGTGGAAATTTGAAAAAGGACTTGGGGAAGTTCCAGAGTGGTTCAAGTCAGTACTGGTGTCTGGTAGGGCTTGCTTCTCAGGGGACTTTTCTTTTCGGTGTTAGTTTCATAATTTGATGATGTGCCAAGCATGTGGTGTTGAAAATCAAAATGTTGTAAAATAAGAAGAATGATTAGTGTTTTGGAAAAGTTAAGGGAGCTGTGAGGAGGTTTGAGAAGAAGCAGGAAAAGTTTATAGATGACAGGGAGAATTGTGTTGGCGGGTGCGTGTGTGGTAGTGCATTTGTTTATGTTTTAGATTAAAAGTACCAGCAGCAATTGTAATGTGAGTGTGATCAGGCGTGGTGCTTTGTAACAGCAGGTTCACAGGTCAATAAAAGCTTTACCTCAAAAGCTGTGATTTTGATTATGGAGCGAATAGAATTCAAGAACTTAGGAAATGAGATTGTTCAACCGCCCACCCCCCCTTCCCCCCATAATTCTGGGTGGCCTAGTGGTGGTGTCACTAATCCACCTAACCGCACATCATTGGACTGCGGGAGGAAACTGGAGCACCCAGAGGAAGCACACGTGGGTACAAGGGAAATGTGCAAACTCCACACGCAATTGCTCAAGAGAGGAACTGAATCCAGATACGTAGGGCTGTGAGGTAGCAGTGCTAACCACTGAGCCGCCATGACACCCAGGGGGAGGTTTAAAATCAATCTCCTTTCTTATCATCCCTTGTTCCTTTTTCATAAAATTGGCAAATAATGTCATACTGGAATTAATGCTTGCTTTCTTCTCTGGTTTTTCAGTCTCCTCCCTCAAAAGTTCCTGAGAATACATCAAAGCCAGATGACTAGTTAATCAGCAGCAGCGTCTGTGCGCATGGCAGAACTATTCTAAAATCCAACCAAGCATCTGGAAGCTGGTCTGATCAACCTGTTTCTGTGACACAGACAGGAAGGAAATTTCAAACATTACCAAGATTCACAGAAGTTTCCTCAAGTCATTTGGTGTGCTTCGAAATTCAAACACAATGTGCATTTATTTTTAAAATGTAACATGGCTGAGAGTATAGCACAACACTGAGGAATGGTGATTCTTGAGCCTTTTGTTTTGTGTGAAAGTGAGAATAGCACCTGGTATGGGCTTGTTATAATTTACATGTGGGATGTGGGCATTGCTGGGTGGCCAGAATTTATTGCCCTTCCATAATTGTCCATAGAGCAGTTAAGTATCAGTCAACCACATTGCTGTGGGTCTGGAGTCACATGGAGACCAGACCGGGTCAGGATGTCAGTTTCCTTCCCTGAAGAACATTAGTGAACCAGATGTTTTTTTTTTCTCACAATCGAGAATGGATTCGTGGTTTTCATTTGACTCTTAATTCCAGATTTTTTATTTTATTGAATTCGTGGTGGGATGGTGACATGAGTTCTGTCACAGAAGGTTTCCCTCTAGTTTTGCTTATTACTGTATTATCACCATCATTGAGGCTGACAGCCCAGAGTAAGTCAGCATACGTGTGATAGATTGTCTGTTAACATCTAGTTACGTCAGTTTCCATTGGAATCTCTTGAGTTCAAACAATAAGAGCTGAATACTGATGCAAGTTTGATTTCCTTGTTCTGTAACTTCGGTCATGTTCGGTCTAAATTGGAGAATGAATGGGACCAGCTTTTCAGAAAAAAAAATGAATACAATTGAAGTATTCAACAAAGAAAAATCAACTCAAACTATTTCTGACTCTCCGGCTGTATTCCTTTACCACTCCAACCTCCCATTTGCTATCCTCAGCTGGTTCAAACCCTTTATATCTCACCAGCATATTCCAGCCTCGAGTGGACCCAGAATTTGCTGACCACAAATCTGTCTCTGTAACTGTACATGTATCTTGCCTCATCATCCATAACTCTCACCAACAGACTTGATAATTCCACCCTCTTCTGGTCAGATCTTTCTCCGTATACTCCATAAATGTCAGCACTGCCAAAGGTCTGCTGCCTGTATTCTGGAAAGTGCTCTAATTGTGTAAATTATCAGCCTGGCCTTAATGACTTTTGCCTCCTAAACTTTTAACTTCTCCAATCTAATTGTCACATTTTTGAATGTCTCTCATGATGACTTGAGGAAACTTCTGTGAATCTTGGTAATGTTTGAAATTTCCTTCCTGTCTGTGTCACAGTCATTTGCCTTACTTAATGACTTTTAGCCAAACATCGTCCTCCAACCTCTTGTGGTTTTAAGTTCTCTGATTAGTGCACCCCTTCCAGAGTTAACCTAAATCCTGGCCATGTATAGTAGCTTGATTGCAGAATTCCTTTCCAAATCCCTATCCTCTCCTGTCCTTCAAATGCACATTTTTTTTGCAAGCTTTTAGTCTCTAGCTTCTTATTTTGGCTTTTTTCCTCAATATGTTTCTGACTGTAAGCACCATGCTTACCGATGCTGACTGCCCAAATAGTTCTGCTGTGTGATCAGCCTGTGTGTATTTGATACTGCAGGTCTGATTCGTTGAGTGTATGGTGATACAGTGACTGCCAAGTGGTCAGCATGTTCATTGCGCGAGGGTTTTGTCAGTGGCATCGCAGGTTTGATTCAAGTTGTTGAACAGGTTTTGAGAAGTGTGACCAAGTGTTATGCAGGTTTGCACATATCTCTTATCCACTAACGTGAGTGTCCAATTTGAGTTTGTTTTCAATGAGACCTGTGAACATCCTTTGGGTGGATCTTCTACAGAAGCTACGTCATTCCAGAGTGATATTGAGATCAGGATCCGTGCACTGAGGGACGAACTTAAAAAGCACTGGTCCATGTGGACAAGCTGAAGAAAGAACAGAAGAAACGTCAAAAGGAGCGATTGAAAGCACAGGAGTCCAGCCTCATCACGCAACCAGAGATGAGATTTAACCCACCACAATGCTGTAGATTTCAGCTGGGGATGTATGAAACATGCGAACTTGAAGAGATTGCAGTTCAGAACACTTCACATGTTTCCATACTGCCTTCCCAAAACTGAATCAGCATCCACTCATTTAATTAAAAATTGTTGGGGGCTATGAAGTTTTGTTCTTTACATCTTAAGGAAAAGTGCTCTAGCAGGTTTCCTTTTCCTGTGTTTTTCTCTCCGCCATGAATAAGAGGGTTATATTCTGGCTAACGTCCATTCAAACCTAATTCCTCAAATTCCTCTTCATAGACTCCTCTCTTCCTACTTGCAAGAGCTTCCTTTTTCCAATTTTATCATGTCTATTTCTGACCTTATACTTCCTTCTTCCTGACCAATTTCTCACTCTTCTTTAATAAAACAGCTTTGGGACCGCTTTCTTTTTAAATGCTGCATATATGGATTGCTGTGATGTTGAATGGTGTGTGCAAGGGTTTGGGGGAAAATCTGGAATAAATAAACTTGTTTTTGATGACATTCAACCGACTGTGCTTTTTGTTATCCCTGTTAATATTTCTTAATTTTGTGAGTAACAGATTTTACAGATCGCTAAAATTAGATTTGTTCATTCAGAAAAGTATTTGTGGTTTGTCTTGTGCAGTTAGCAAAGTAGTGTCATGCGTACTTCTTTATATCCCAAAGTTTAATTCCATCTTCACACCATGTTGCTTTCAGTCCTATGATGGGTTTATTAAGAAGGCCCAACCTGAACTCAGTAAAGATCTTGATGTTGCCAGCTCAAGTTAAACCAAAGTGCAGATTCAAGCTCTGTCCTCCACTGCTACTGAGAAGCCAAATTAAACTTCAGTAATGGATGTTAATTGTATAACCTTATGAACGGATGCCTCTTGTATTGCTCTTTTATACCCCAGTGGGACTCCTTTTTTTCCAAATTAGTGGGTGGCTAAATGGTTCTTTACTTCGACTTTACAGCAGAGAAACGTGTCTCTTGGCCCAGCAGACGAGTGCAGGCATTTAGTCTCAATAGGAGTATACTCCCACTTTGTCTCATCCCATCAGTGCATCCTTCTGTATGTTTCTCCCTGAGCTACTTATCCAATTTCCTCTTAAACATTTTCATGGTATTCAACTTAAGCATTCCTGGTACTAGTTGTCATGTTGTTCCATGTTATCACTTTTGTAAGGGAAGAATGTTTTGTTTTGAATTTCTGATTTGATTCATTGTTAACTTCTGTTCATGTCAGCCTCTCAAGTGAAAACATTTCTCCCTCCATGCAGTTTCAGCACCTTCATTTTTAAAGTTCTTGATCAAATCTCGTTTTTAAAGTTCTCTATTCAGTCACTCCCTTGTACAGTTAATGGTAGGGCCCTGGGGAGTGTTGCTGAAAAAAAAAGACGTCTCGGGCCGAAGGTATATCGTTCCTTGAAAGTCATATTTGCAGGTAGAAAGGGTGGTGAAGAAGGCATTTGGCATGCTTGCTTTCATTGGTCAGAACATTGAACTGTAGGAGTTGAGGTGTTACATTGCAGCTGTACAGTACATTGGTGAGGCCACTTCTAGAATACTGCATACAGTTCTGGTCGCCTTTTTATAGGAAGGATGTTAAATTTGAGAGACTGCAGAAAATATTTACAAGGATGTTGCGGGGACTAAGTTATAAGGAGAGGCTGAACAGGCTGAAACATTTTTCCCATGGAGCATTGGAGGCTGATGGGTTTTTGTAGAGGTTTATAAAATCATGAGGGGCATGGACAGGGTGAATAGCCAAGATGATTTTCCCATGGCTTGGGAGTGCAAAACTAGACGGCAAAGGTTTAAGGTGAGAGGAGGAAGATTTAAAGAAAAATGTGAGTGGTAACCTTTTCAGGCAGAGGGGGCTACATATATGGATTGAACTGCCAGAGTGGTGCAGAGGAGTATAATTAGAACTATTAACTTTTAAATGGCATTCAGATGGTACTTAAATAGGAAGGGTTTAGATGGATATGGGTGAAATGCTGGCAAATTGGGCAATAAGAGAAAAGAGCTGAGAAGGTCCAGCTTACTAATCAAGGATTACTCTTCAAATTGGGTGATGAATCCTCACCCAGTTCACTTTCCAAGGATCTAGCGGAGGAACACAAGATCTAACTGAAAGAGATGATGGTGATGATGATAAAGAGGAATTGCTATCTCCAGATCTTTGTCTTCGACGTGTAAGTATTAATTTTGAATCTGTTTTGGGATAGATTTTAATTTTAAGAGTTGGAAATGTGTTATTTGTCTCGAAGCATTGATACAATTGTTTTATTAATAATTCCAGAGCTTATTAAATTCCCATGTTTTGACATAATTTAAGGATTGTCATTGTTTCCCTAACAATATGCCAAAGTTGAGCTCCACTTTTTTTCAGGCACATTTTTCAGGCCATCATTTTCAGAAATTACCCTTAGTCTTCCCCTTTATCAAGGAGCCTTTACCAAAAGGCTGCCGTGTGGAACATCTTGATCAATTTTTAAATATATTTCTGGGTGATAAAATCAAGCTCCGGGGAATATTCTTTCAATTTCTGGTGTCTTGGTGTTTTCTACCTTGCCCACCAATTCTCAAAAAATGTGTAAGTACAGCTGATTATTTCACAAGAATTTAGTGACCATTTCTACTCTGTAAATAGTGAGTTTACAACTTAAGGGTTGCTATTGAAATTCAAACCTTTTCCTCCTGCTCGTTCCCGTTCTTCCCTAAAAGGTAGGCAGTACTTTTAAAGAGGTTATTTTAAGCTAAAGTTTAAGTCATGCTTTTCAATCTCTGGCTTGTTCAGCGCGCACACACTTTTTTTGATGTACAATTCTGAAGCAAAGTCCAGAGACTGAATGACCGTCTCGTTAGAAGAACAGAGGTATTTATGGTTTGCACATATTAACAGTCATTGGACAAGCAGCTCTTTTCATGAAAGTGCTTGACAAGTGCTCATACTGTCCATTCCTTTCGGAGCATTCAGTATAGGAAATCCCTGAAATAGGAGCTTGGTTCACTTTGATTTGACACAGCAACATACTGACTAAACTGACACATGCTCTTCTGATTAGACAATATTTGCGTTGACGTATAAAATGCAGGAATAAAAAAGGGTGCAGCAGTCAACTGAAAGTGATCTGATTTTGCAAAGTTGAAGCTCAGAACATTCAGTCTGAAATAATTTATTCCCCTAAGTAAACAGCTGTTAGTAGATGAAGACATCCTCCATACTTATACCCTGAGCCAGCAAAGATTTGAACAGCCTGTATCAGTTTCCTAAAATAGGTTCCTAAAATATGGTTAATCATAACTAGCCATACTTATTGTGATTTCATAGTTTGAAGGATATTCACTGGTTTCATCACGATGCATCTGACCCTAAACTGTTCAAAAGCTTAATTGGTCTCCTCCCCCACACTCCATGACAGTCAGCAGTGTGATACCTCCCTTTGTGAGCCACATGAAATATCGATCACGCCTACTGGAGAAGTGTGATGTGTTCTTTTCATAATAAGTTTAGTTTTAAATCTCAGGAAGGCAACTTGTGATACTTTGAAATTTTTTGACGATGATTCTTTTCACCACCTTCATTAGGGCCAATTAATTTTTAACAGTTAACACGGAGTAGAAAGCAGTTATCCTGACTCCATTAAGTGAATTTTGAGTGGAATAAAATATACTGTTGAATGTTCTGGATCTCACTCCATATGGAAAGCTTGACTTTTATTACATGGCTGAGAATAAATTGGAAATGATTTCCAGCCTGTATTTAACTTTTCAGTAATACTCTGAGATATAGAATTAGGGTTCTCAGTGCGTTTGTCTCCCTGCTTCATGCTTTGATTACACAATTTATTAAAACCATGCATTGTTCATTAATGTTTTGAAATGAATTCCATCATTTTTGTTCCTGACTTTCAGTTTCTAGATTGACCAGCAGTCCATGTACTTTGCAACAGAGCAGCCCAGTGTTTGGTACAAGTGGGCAGGAGGAATTGGCCACACGTCTGGCAGAGTTGGAATTGAGCTGCTCGATGACCTGGTAGACGACCAATCTTGGTCACATGAGGACGTTTTACCTTTCTGTTCCTTCAATCCGCTCTTTTACTAATGAAACCTTGTCAGGTTGTTGGATAGTTCACAGTATGCTAATTAGAAATTCATGTTAATTACTCCTGATTAGCTACTGTCTCTTCAAGTGCTAGTATTTCACTCCATGTTGTTAAATCTTAATTTACCAACAAATGAAACAAAATTAACTGATGGAGAAATTGCTGTTTTTCTTAGTATTGAATGAGGAGTCAGCTGTAGCAAAGTGCAGCAGCCAGTGCAGAAGGCCCAGTCTCCAAATGATGTGCCTCTGAAAATCCAGAAGGAACCGTACTTTGCTGTAGTTCATGATGCTATCGAATTTGAAAGGATGATTCATGCAATGGCTGAGGAGCTGTGTAAGTTGCATGAACTTGACCATGATCTAGGAGATACACAAATACCTTCAGACTACCTTGGGAATAATAAAGGGAAGATGTAGAGAGTGTGAGCAAAATAGGTAATTGGGAGGTGCGATCCAGCTTTTGCATTTGAACACAAAATTATTTTTTCTTTGTTAAGGATGAAAGGTTTGGGTTAATAGCTCTCCATAGAAACTCTGATTGAGGAAATGCATAACATGATATCTATCACCTGAAATGGCCTGTACGTTTGAATACCACGTGGCCTTTTCTCTAATCGCTTTAGGATCTTACCATTTCAGGTTTAATTGCTTTTCTTATCCACTCTGTGTATTACTTCATCTCACTCTTAACTTTAATTCAATCTTCCAGTAAATAATCTTCTGTATCTGTCACTGCAGTACAAATCCATCTCTGTCCCTTCAACTCAAGTTGGAATCACTTAGTTTCCTTCTCTTAAATTCTCAAGTCAAGTTTGTGTTTATTACTATAACAATTAAGAAATATTGGAGCATGGGCTCCTGTGGACCCTTTCCATTCTCCACACATTTCTCGTGTGAATTTTTTATTTTACCCTGACCGTTGCAGTTGGGGGAATGCGTGGCAGAGGTCAAATCGAACATAATCTTTCCTCTGTTACTCTTTTTCTTCTTCCCACTTGTATTTAACAAGACGAGAGAAATTTTCGCTGAGACATTTTCTGAAGACCCCAGTGCCAGCCCACCACCATGGATGAAGCAAAGCCAAATTCACTCTGCTTTCTCCAAAAGAGCAAGGAACCCACGGAAGTTAAACGAATTGAAGCTAATAACTCCATGTAATCCTTTTGTCCTATTTGTCAGTACTAAAGTTGCAAGTGTGATGCTGCTTGGAGCTAAAATATGTAAATTGAGTAAGTGAGTGACTCATCTTGGAAACAATGGCCACGATCCTGACTTTGAAATCTGTCAGGGCTTCTTGGAAGTCTCTCCCTAATGACATATATGGGTCTAGCTCAGCACCATCTTCTCAAGGACAACTAGGAAGGGGCAATAAATACTCACCAGCCAGTGATGCCCACATTCCATGAATGAACAACAAAAAAATATTTACTCTAAACTCGTTGAGCACCAAGGAACCCCATTTTAATTCTAAACTCCTCAATGAACTTTTTTAAAATGACTCGCAATGCCTTAAGGGAAGGAATTCCAGGAAGAAACAGTTATATTTTTCCATGTTAGGATGTTGAGTAGCTCAGAGGGGAACTTGCTGGTGGCAGTCTCATGTCTCTGCTGCTCTTGTCCTTCTAGATCTGAATGGCCATAGACTTGTCAGGATCTGGCTAAAGGTTTTTGACTTTTTGCTATGCATCTTGGAGATTGTCTACACTGCTGCTACTGAGTAGAGGATGGTGGAGGGCATGGCTACTTGCAGATGTGGTGCCAATCAAGAGGGCTGCTTTGTCCTGAATGGTGTCGAGCTTTTTGCATGTTACTGGAGTTGCACCCACCCAGGCAAGTGGGGTGTATTCCACCATACTCCTGACTTGTGCTTTTTCCTTGGTGGATTTGCTCTGGCGAATCTGGAAGCGAGTTATACACCACAGTATTCCGAACCTCTGATCTGGATTGTAGCCCACAGCATTTATATGGCGAGTCCAGATGAGTTTCTGGTCCATGGTAACCCCCATGATGTTCATAGTAGAGGATTCAGTGTTGGTAACACCATTGAATGTCAAGGGCCATTAATTAAATTTTCTCTTCGAGTCATAGAGATGTACACCTAAGACACTTGTCCATACTGACAGCTATCCGAGTAAAATCTAGTCCATTTTGCCAACATTTGGCCCATTTCCCTCTTAGACGCTTCCTATTCATATACACATCCAGATGCCTTTTAAATATTGTGATTATGCCAGCCTCCTCCACTTCCTCTGTCAGCTCATTCCATATACACACCACCCTCAGCATGAAAAAAAAAATATCCTTTAGGTTCTTTTTAAATGTCTCCCCTCTCACCTTGCTGCTTCAGTATCTGAGGGTGGCACGGTGGCTCAGTGGTTAGCACTGCGGCCTCACAGCACCAGGGACCCGGGTTAAATTCCCGCCTCGGGCAACTGTCTGTGTGGAGTTTGCACATTCTCCCCGTGTCTGCGTGGGTTTCATCCCACAGACCAAATATGTGCAGTTTAGGTGAATTGGCTATGCTAAAATACCCATAATGTTAGGTGCAGAGGCAAATGTAGGGGAATGGGTCTGGGTGGGTTGCTCTTCGGAGGGTTGGTGTGGACGTGTTGGGCCAAAGGGCCTGTGTACTCACTGTAGCTAATCTAATCAATTCAATCTGAGAAGTTATGAATGGTACTGAATGTTGAGAAATCATCCGCACTTCTGACCTTATGATGGAAGGAATGTCAGGAACTGAGGAACCCCATTTTGTGCTGAACTCCCCAATGATCCTTGAGGAACCTCATTTTACTCCAAACTGGAGTCACAGTGTAATAGCTCTGAGCATTAGCCATGGCTCAGTGGTACTCTTCCTCAGTCAGCAGAAGGGATGAACCAAATGCTTACATGAAATCCTGGATGAGAGTCCTGGTGCAGTACTGAAGTATTGTTTTCAAAGTGAGGCCCCAGTTCCCCCCTTGGGTGAATTTTTTCCCCCAAGATATTTGGTGCAACTTTGAAGAGGAGTGGAGTTATCCCTCATGTTCCTGGTCAATCTACTGCATGAGTCAATATGGTTCAAAGTTTACTGAACCATTTCTCTCCTTTGTGGGAACTTGCTGTGTGAAATTTGTTTGCAGCTTTTGACTATATTATAATAATGGCTATATTTGAAAGTTTGGGAAAAACTTGCTACAAGTATGAAAAGTGAGATAGATCTGAACGTTTTTCTTGGCAATTTGAGGTTCAGGAGAATTGGTTAAAAATGATTGTCCAGCACGTAGACCAAGTTCTTTCTATTGCAACGAGGCAACTTCTATTTTCCTGTGGCACTGACATTGAAGTGTACACTGGATGGCTCCTCGCAGTAACTCCGACTTGCAACACTGCAATGTGAACTTTTTACCACGGTCTCAATTCAATGTCAAGAAGCTCATTTTCTAGCCTGACTTCCCTTTGTGCACAGTTTTGTGAAGTCTTGCACTTTGCCAGGGACTGAGAATGGACATGTGTAAATCAGCTTTTCATTAACAGAACACATTTGTAACAGTGCATTTCCTTTGCTTTGCCTTTCTAACTCTACACTGATGTGTTTTCAGTTTGAACTGCACTATTTCCCACACCAACATTTCTGGGCATATTACTTGCCTCTGGCAGTGTTAGCAGAGAAACCTATCAAAATCTTCCTGCCTGGAGCCATGAGAGGCAATAGTCATTGGCTCGGTCAAATAGGTCTGATGCACTCATCTTTTAAACTGAGAATTATTTAACCTTCCTGAAATGCTGGGTCCGCTGTATGAATCCACGTCAAACCCAATGTTTATTGTGAGACTTCCCACAGCGCTGATCTTGAGTTGTCTGCCTACAGTCTATTAAAGGCAGAGAACTTTTGGAATTTGACGGAGCAGAGGCTTCGTTGCAGATACTGTTGGCATAGTGCTAAACCATGTAATCTAGTGAATCGATAAGTGAATAATTAATCATTTCTCAGCCTTGGTTTTAAGCAAGGTAAAATGTCAAACCATCTCACAATCTGGAAGGATTGCATGTTACCTTAAAGTTGTTTTGTATATGCTTTTGGATCTCACTGATGTTAATCACTTCAATTAGAATCAAGATTTCAAGCATTTCACAGGTTTTTGTTTAATAGACAATGCTTTGTGTTCCATCCAATTGTCCATCATTCAGAATGGGGGAAGAATCAGAAGGTCCAAGCATCAAAGTCTTCATTGAGCAGTTTTAGGGATGGATAATGGATTTGGGGTCGTTTTGTCTATATAATTAGGGCGTGTGCAACAGCTGTCATTTCTCCTGTGCTTCTACTCATAGATCCTCATTTTGAATGAGGTTATAAAGTTGTCTGTATTCAACCAAGAGCAAAATCAGAAGACAGACTGGCAGAAGTTGAAGATATTTGGCAGGTGAAGACGTGATCAGGTGAATCGTATTTTGGTAAGTGCTTCAGTTTAGGAACTGTTCAGTTTTATATTGCACCATTGCATCACGATTATGAAAACCTCATCATACATCTGAATTCATCTTATTTTAAATTATCAAGCTTTATCTGTCTTTGGCTTATCTGTCTGGCAATTCTCCACACATCCAGAACATTCTTCAACTTTCTGACTGAATTGAAAACTTGGTCCTCACTGGAGTAGTATGCTGAAAATCAATACCTACTATTCCTTAGTTGCCTCAAACATTTCAAAATAATTCAGAAGTACATTGAATTCCTCACTTACCTGCCTTTTACACCCAGGTTTATAGAAAGTACAGGTCAGGTTTATTTGCTTAACAAGAGTTACAGTTTGTTACAAATAATTATGAAGCGCTGATATTTACTGCCTGAGCAAAACAGTACATGTGACACAGTTACCTAAGGGATCGCACAATATTCCAGTATATCCCACCGATGTAAGTCAGATGAAGTTAGTCAAATTGATCTGACCCACACTTCATCACATCAGTCGATGAGAAACAACATATCCGGATATTAAAAAGATCATTGGGTTAGGTCAGCCAGGCCGGGCTTAAAAGTAACCCATAGAGCATGCAACTGGGAAGGTAGAGAGAGACGTACCTAGGACATCATATCGGGAAGATCAAATCAGGAAGGGAGAGGGGACAATTCCAGTCGACTGAAAGATTAGGATTTTAAAAAATGTACCCACTCACACTTCGTGAAGGGGGTAAGACAAATTTTATGAATGCTTATTATGGTAGTCATTTTGTGGAGAATTATCCAGAATTGGCAGAACCATTACAGTCCTTGTCAAGAGGGAGATACAGTCTAGAGAAAGAATAGGGTGCACCCCTCATTCAGAGGAAGCCTTTACAATTTAAAGCAAGCCTTGCTATTCGCCCCAGGATTAGGACTACCAGACGGGTCAAAGCTTTTTCATATTTTCTGCCATAATGAGAATGGATATTATACGGTAGCCACATACCAAAGGCACAGTGATAGGCAGAGACTGGTGGTGTATTATTCTGCTCAGAGAGAAACATCTCTGGACGAACGACACTGATGAGCTCAGGCCTTGGATTGCATCACATGATCAGTCGCACTGTCCGAACCCATTACCCTGATGGGACATGGGGGCATGCACACAGCCCACAGTTTGGTGACTCTGTCTGGGACAGAAAAAAATAAGGGCAGTATCAGATAGTCATTAGGTAACTGGGAGTCAGTGTTACTCCCTGCAGATAAACATGTTCAAGCAGTCAGGGATAGTTTAGTAAACCCAGCAGGACTGATGGTGAAGGAAGGAGATTAACAGGAGGGTGGGAGAGAGGTTGATGATGGAGTGCGTGTCAGGATTGCTGAGGGTCCATTAGAAGGAGATGAAGTGTTGGAGTTATATGTAGATGGATCAAGGAAATGCAACGAAGGAACACTGAACACTGTTTCAGTCGTGATAAATGGAGAGGGAAAGTTGATCATAGCAGAGGAGATATCTGAGAAGTATTCTGCCCAAGCAGCCCAAGCTCTGCCAGAAACACTGAAATTATCCAGGGGCCAGAGAATCAACATATGGTATGCCTTTAATACAGTTCATGACCATATGTTGGCCTGGGTTTGGTGATGGTATATCATTGTGTCTGTCGGCCACATACCGCACGAAAAATAGGGTAAAGAGTTGGTGGAAACAGCTAACTTTCCTCGTGACTCAGGTCAACTTAAGATTTATGATCACAGCAAAGTATAAATTCTACAACAACAGGGCAGGGGGTTTATGGGTAAGGCAGGTAAAACGCTTACTGAAACAGTACAGACATGTGAGGGAGTGGCAGTCATTATAGAAGCGAGAGAGGAAAGGTTAAAGATCTTCTCAGAAACTGCCCCACAACAAGAGAAACAGAAATGGGGAAAGGATGGGGCAATGAGAGGGAAAAAAATAGGGTCTGGAAGATGTAAGATTATGCAGTGGCACCACAATGTACGAGATAAAATATTTTGAAACCATAGCATAGTTTATCCCATATTGGGCAGCATAAAATGCATTATCAGATGACTCGTCGCTGGGGGTGGCCTGAAATAGGCAGAAATACAGTCAATTATTGTCAAACATGTGTAATCTGTTCAAAGTGCTAGCCAAGGAAAGCAATCAGGACAAAATAGAGACAGCAGCTGAGACTCGGTGCCCACGGGAACAATAACAGATATATTTTAGAGAAACCCCAACCCAGCCCTCAATCCCTACCCCCTCCCCACCACCTCTCACCTCCCCCCGCCCCAACCCCAGGAGATCAGGTTAGAAGGAAAATATTACTGGAACATATGAAGGAAACACACAAGTGTCCTCTGGCTTGGGGTGCCACAGAGTTCTAGAGAGGAAACTCTCCCATCATGCATTATTAGGGAGCTACAAATAAAGATCGCTCGTGCTGCTAAACACACAACTTAAGGCTCCTCTTTGACATTTCTCCCAGCTACAGTTGTGCAGGGGCATGTTGCTGGCTGGAGACCTGTGGCCAGTGCTGCTCCATAAGGATCACAGCTGGAACCTCTGTTGTTTGCAATATATATAAGTAATTACCATGAAAATGCAGGATGTTTAATTAACAAGTTTGCAGATGACACAAGTGCAGATGACACAAGTGGGATATAGGTAAATTAATGTTATTTCTGCAATTCTGCAATTCCATTTTACAAAGTAAAATGAACTCACACCAGTGTGTAATTGTTTTAGCCAAGAGCTGAGTCAACAAGAATGGAAACAATGTGGAGGAAATATATAATTGTTTTTGTATTAGCTAAAACTGTATGTCAGAAGGTAGATATTATGGGCAAGTAGATAAGATGTTGTGAGGGGATGAAGTTAAGCTAGATATGCCTGTACAAACAGTAGGTATAAACATCTACTTCCCACTTTTACAAAAACACAGGAACAAACCCCAATTAAAAGGGTCATAGGGATCAGAACGGCCTCGGGAAAGGCACAGATGAAGGGGGTAGATAATGATGAAGAAAGAATATGCCTAACAATGACCGACAGCAGGATGAGGTCAAACAGCCTTGTGAGGCCAGAAATAAGCATTTTGTCACAGACAAGGCCGGATAAGGCAAGAGATAAACAGGGGTAATGGGGGCCGGTCTTAGGGAAGTGGAGGATATAAACAGGGGAGGGAGCAGTGTAAAACAATAGAAATCAAATCATATAAATGTTGCGTATGAATTGAATTTGGTGTGTGTATGTCCTCTACCTTATAGGCACTGGACATCACACCCACTTGCAAGTGTAAAATAAATGGCACTACTGATTCAGATCTTGTCTCGGACTGAAATTATTGAAGTTAGTGGGCTTTGTTTCTCACAATTGGGGGCTGTCCGGGATTTTCTTCCATCACCGGGGGGAGTGGCTGGCCTTGGACACTGGGAAGACGCGTCCCGTTCCCCATTGAGGAGCGGTCTCGTGTCCCGGTTTGGTCTGCTCCCTTGGGCGACTGGTACGAATCCCACAAGAGAGACATCTGAATCAGACAGTGATAGGAGCTTGATAGACAATACAGCACAAAGGGGCCAGGCAACTCTGTGCACAGACCAAGGTAAGAAACCTGACTTTTAAGTATTGCCTTGGTGGCCGGGATTGAGTTTTAATAGTTAATAAGGGTCTAACGAAGGAACTCAATATGGGTCGTGCCGTGGGTAAGGAAAAAGCCTCCGGTAAAACAAAAGGAAAAAGCAATGGAATTGGAGGCGGGGTCCCTTACAACATACCTCCAGAAAGTCCTTTGGGGAGGATGTTGTGGAATTGGCAAAATAATACTTGTACAAGGGAAAAAGATGATTAAATATTGTTGCTTCGTATGGACTAAGGAATCCATTCTTCGTCCCGCCTCTTCTGGCCAAAATATAGGTCGGACAAAGACTGGGTTTGTAAATATCTGAATTTATTTGTCAATGAGTGAGAGAGAGAGAGAGAATGAAAAGAGCTGTACAGCTGGTAGAAAGTTTAACCCTTTGTGATTTGGTTTGAATGCACATTTGTTTGTTGGTGATTGAATGTTTGTGTTTTATTTCCTGGAGCTTGAGTTCCGGGACTGTTTTGAATCTGATTTTTATTATGGAAACTTTACATGATTTCTTTAAAGGTTAAGGATTCTGTAGAGATTATGAAAAAAAAGAATGATAACTCCTGTTCTTCTCACAGGTCATGACTGCCTTACTATCAGTTTCTAACTAATCTATTTTATCTTTACATGAAAGCGATTTATGGAGGACAGTTGAAGTTTCAGTTCAACATTAGATTGTAGTAAAAACAAGATCCTATGGTTAATATCTATGACCTTGGATTCGGCCATTGTTCATGCATTAGAAGTTTTTTTTTAAACTTGAGTAGACAAATTCTTTTAAGGCAGCTCTGATTATTTCACGACCTATAGTATTGTAATTGAGCAATGATTGGTCAGGACTACTTAAGAAAACTAATTTTGGATTTAAATTAAGGGACTAAAACTGGGTGATTACAGTGGATTTCAAAATTGAGAACTGTATACATTTTGAATATTAAATATAAATGAATGTAAATATATAAATATATTTACAAGTTTGGAACAGGCTTTAAAGTTAGTCAAGCATGAATTGATGAATTGGTGTTTGAAGTTATGGGGGGCTAGAAATATTGCAATACTTCTTTAAAAAAAGAAAAAGGGGAAGAACGTAATGACTTATCCCCTTCGGGAGGTACCAATAGGGGACAAAGAGATTGGGTTTGTAAGTGTCCCCCTCAGCAGTGGGGAGGTCAGAACATTTAAAAAAGAAATGAAGGTCCTGGTTGAGGATCCGGTAGGGTTGTCTGAACAAACTGATCAATTTTTGGGGCCCAGTCTGTATAGCTGGGCTGAGCTAATGTCTATTTTGAATATACTATTTACTGGGGAAGAAAGGGGACTTATACGGGGAGCAGCCATTAAAATATGGGACAGGGAACACCCCATTGGAGATGGGGATGCTGGACAGGGAGAGGTGAAGTTTCCCCTCAGAGACCCCCAGTGGGAAAACCAAATCCGGAGCATAGAGAAGAAGTAATGAGGGAATTGAAAGACCTGATTCTAAAAGGAATAAGAGAGGCAGTTCCGAAGTCACAGAATTTGACTAAAGTCTTTGAAGTTAGACAGGAGAAAGATGAGACTCCTTCAGCTTTTTTTTTTGCAGAGAGTAAGAGACTCAATGTGGAAATATTCTGGAATGAACCCTGAGAACCCAGTGGCACAGGATCTTTTGAAAGTACATTTTGTGACAAAGGCATGGCCAGACATACAGAGAAAGATACAGCAAATAGAAGGGTGGAGTGAAAAACCATTAGATGAATTGTTAAGAGAGGCACAGAAAGTGTTTGTAAAGAGAGAGGATGAGAGACAGAAACAGAAGGTGAAAATGATGGTAGCTACGGTTGATGAGATAGTTAAGAAAAGAATGGAACCAATAGTGACCAACCAGAGTGGTGGGTGGCAGCATGTCGGACAGAGAGGACAAGGGGGAGCGTTTGATAGAGGGTTCGAGCGACAGGGGCAGAGATGGAGGTCTCCACAGGCAGGATGCTATTATTGCGGAAAGATAGGGCACTTTAAGCGGGAGTGTCCTGCTCTGAAAAGGGAAGAGAGGGCAATTCCGCTTATGAATTTTGATGAAGAATAGGGGTGTTAGGGGTCCCTGCCCCCGGGGACCCACCAGGAACACTTGATAAACCTGAAGGTGGGACCCTGTAGGGAAGAGGTAGTCTTCCTAGTAGATACGGGGGCAGCACGGTCATCGCTGAATTTTAGACCAAAGAAAGTAGGAATGTCAACACGGTCAATTACTGTTTCGGGGGTAAAAGGGGAAGGATTTACTGTTCCAGTATTTGAACCTATGATGATAGAAGGTCCTAAGGATAGGGTCACAGGGGAACTGTTTTATATCCCTGATATAGGAAGTAACTCATTAGGGAGAGATTTAATTATCCTCTTAGGACTGGGGATTGGAATTCAGCAAAAAGAATTAGTTGTACAAAAGGCAATGTTGACAGAGGATGTGGAGAGAGAGATAGACCCTATTGTATGGGCTAGGGAAGGGAATTGTGGAAAACTACGGATCCCTCCCCTTGAAGTAAATTTAAAAAAAAAGGAAAGGGGACATTGTCTGTGAGTGACAATAACCCATTTCCATCGAAGGTAAATGAGGACTGCAGCCAGTAATTGAAGGATTGATTAGAGATGGACTGTTGGAGCCATGTATGTCTCCTTATAATACCCCAATACTACCAGTGCGGAAATCCAATGGAACTTATCGATTGGTGCAGGATTTGAGAACATTAAATCGAATAGCACAGATCAGGCACCCAGTGGTTCCAAACCCCTCTACGTTATTAAGTGAGATCCCTCATGACCACAAATGGTTTAGTGTGATAGATTTAAAGGATGCCTTTTGGGCTTGTCCCTTGGCAGAGGAAGGTAGGAATTTGTTTGCCTTTGAGTGGGAAGACCCTAAGACAGGACAGCAACAGCAATACCGGTGGACTGTGCTTCCCCAGGGGTTTATGGAATCCCCGGATTTATTTGGACAGATGTTAGAACAAATATTGGAGAAATTTAGCAACTCCAAGGGGACTACCCTGTTGCAGTATGGAGACGACCTCTTAGTAACAGGAAAAAGAAGAGAAAGAGTAGTAGAAGCCACTAACAAATTATTGAATTTCCTGGGTCAGCAAGGACTGAGGGTATCTAAAAACAAACTACAATATGTGGAGCAAGAAGTGAAATACTTGGGACATTTAGTTAGTGAGGGAAAGCGAAAGATAAGCCCGGAACGGATAGAGGGAATAGTGGGAATGCCACTGCCCAGCACTAAACGGGAGTTACGCAAATTTTTGGGTCTAACGGGTTACTGCAGATTGTGGATTGATTCCAATGCACAGAAGACTAAGAAATTATATCTCAAACTATTAGAGGGGGAACCAAAATGTCTAAGTTGGGATGATGAGGAAAAAGAACTAGTTGAGAAACTCAAAAGAGATCTGATCCATGCCCCCGTGTTAGCCTTACCTTCTCTAGATAAACCTTTCCACCTCTTTGTTACCGTGGATAAGGGAGCGGCTTTGGGAGTATTGACCCAGAGGTGGGGAGGAATGAGACAACCAGTAGCATATCTTTCGAAGCTACTGGATCCAGTATCCCGGGGGTGGCCTGAGTGTGTGCAGGCCGTGGCTGCCACTGCACTGTTGGTGGACGAAAGCAGAAAGCTTACATTTGGGGGAGCCCTAATAGTAAGCACTCCACACCAAGTGAGAACAATCCTAAACCAAAAAGCTGGGCCACGGTTGACAGACTCGCAGATTCTGAAATATGAGACAATATTAATAGAAAAGGATGATCTAGTATTGGTCACGTACAATTGTTGAAATACAGCTGCCTTTCTTTGGAAAGGGGAAGGAGAATCTCCTCAGAATCCAGAGCACGAGTGCCTTGACATTATAGAATACCAAACTAAGGTCCGCATGGACCTGAGAGATGTTCCACTTCACGCAGGGGCTAGACTTTTTATAGACGGATCATCCCGGGTGACTGAAGGGAAAAGACATAATGGGTATGCAGTCGTAGACGGGACAAACAGTAGTGTGGTGGAGGCAAGATGGTTGCCAAATGGGTGGTCAGCTCAGACTTGTGAACTCTATGCATTGGAAAGAGCCCTTAGAGCATTAGAGAATAAAGAGGGAACAGTATACACTGACTCTAAATATGCATTTGGCGTTGTAAGATATGGCAGGAACGACAGCTGATCAATAGCCGAGGGAAAGAATTAGTACATGAAGAATTGATTAAACGAGTCTTGGAGTCCCTATTACTTCCCCGAGAAATAGCAGTAGTACATGTAAATGGTCATCAGAAAGGAAATGAACTAGAAGTTAGCGGAAATAGATTAGCCGATGAAGTGGCTAAGGAAGCAGGCCTGAACCCACAAGAAGTGGTGATTCATTCCCTAATACCTACTGTCCCAGGTCCTCGGGAAGCTCCTATATTTACTGAAAGCGAAGAAAAAGAATTGAGAGATTTAGGGGCTGTAAAAACAGCAGACGGGCATTGGATGTTACCTGATGGAAGGAGAATGTTGAACAAAATGATGATGCGAGAGATTATGGCTGTCCTACACCAAGGCAGCCATTGGGGAGCACAAGCAATGTGTGATTTGGTTCTTAGGGAATATGGATGTAAAGGAATATATACAATTGCTAAACAAATATGTGAGGGATGTATCATATGCAGAAAGGTAAATAAGAAAGTCTTGAGAAAACAGACCCCGGGAGGAAGAGACCCAGAATTGAGATCTTTCCAGAGTATACAAGTAGATTATACTGAACTCCCCAGGGTAGGGAGACTAAAATATATGCTGGTCATAGTAGATCATTTGTCTGGTTGGGTTGAGGCATACCCCCGAGCTACCACCACTGCGAGTGGAGTGTCTAAAACAATATTGGAGCACATAATTCCCCAATATGGGCTCGTGAATCGTATAGATTCCGACCAAGGAACTCACTTTACCTCTAAAGTGTTACAGGTGGTAATGAAAGGGTTGGGAATTTCCTGGGAGTTCCATACTCAATGGCACCCGCCATCATCAGGAAAGGTTGAGAGAATGAACCAAACACTCAAACGACAGCTCTCTAAATTGATAATAGGAACCAGACTCCCTTGGATCAAATGTTTACCTATAGCTCTCTTGCGAGTACGAACAGCCCCAAGGAAAGACTTGGGACTATCCCCCTATGAAATCTTATTTGGATTACCTTACTTGGGAACGAATGGAGAATTGCCAAGTCCCGAAACTAAAGATTTGTTTTTAAAGAAGTATATACTGGGCTTGTCCTCCTCTTTGTCTTTCCTCAGGAAACAGGGTTTATTGGCACAGACTCCACCCCTTGAATGCACCATTCATCCCATCCGGCCGGGAGATTGAATCTTAGTAAAATCATGGACAGAGACTAAATTGCAGCCGGACTGGGAAGGGCCGTACCAGGCTCTTTTGACCCCTGAAACAGCGATAAGGACAGCAGAGAAAGGCTGGACTCACTACACTCCGATCAAAGGGCCAGTGGAATCTCCAGTTGAGGAAGAAGTCTGGACAGCCGAATCAACACAAGATTCGCTGAAACTCAGGCTAAAGAGACTTTGAGTAACTGATTATACAGTGGCGACGCGAGCGCGGGATTATTTCTGTAAGATTGTATATTCAGCATGATGTTTAGAATACTGGGAATGCTGCAAGAATTATGATGCTATCCCTTTTAGTATTGGGATTTCGTCAAATATCATTTTCATATATTAACGGTTCCTGAATCCGATAATCCACAAGTAATAGACGCTGATGTATGCAGCTTAGTAAATTGTGGGGATGTAGATAATCAGGGACAGTACCGCAGCTTTGAGATACATCTTATGTCCTATGGGGATGGCCTTGGAGATGGTACTTAGTATAATGGTCTCGTCACAGTACACCGGACCCCCTTCCGACCAGCTCGTGATTGTCCCGATAAAAAGTGTAACCGAATATACCTAACGATAAGGAAAACCACATGGCACGAAACAATCCTGGTGGGGGGGGGGGGGGGGGGGGCACCTATGAGATACAATGAAATGAAATGTTTGGGATAGAAATGAAAGCAAATGAAGGATTTCTTGGGCTATTGTTTTCAAATTAGCGTAGGATGGGGAAAACGGGTAGAACTACTGGGTAATAAGATACAATCTTTCACCCCTCCCGCTGATCCTAAAGTAGTAAAATTTATAGAGGTAAAGGACTTGAAACAGACCATTGAAATAGAAACTGGGTACAGGGATGCAAATGCCTGGTTTGAATGGGTAAAGTATACTGTGAAAAGTCTGAACAAGAGCAATTGCTATGCATGTGCCTCCGGTCGGCCAGTGGCCCAGGTGGTTCCCTTTCCGCTCGGGTGGAAGCGAGACAGGAAGGGCATGAAATGTATGATAGCCCTGTATCAGGATGAGACTGCGTGGAATGATAGGAATTGTACCTCCCTATCTCTGATGTTCCCTCCCTTGGAGAAGAAAGATGCAAAAGTTCCCCCCCATATTTTCCGTCGCAGTTGGAAATCACACATCGTGCGTGTAGACGAGGTACAAGTCGGTCGAAAGATTTGGGGGAGCTGAAATTATGTACAGAAATTAAGAATGTTTCCGAAACGGAAAAGGGAGGGAACTACTCAGCACTAAAGGTTCCCCGAGTGGATCTGTGTTGATACTGTGGAGGCAAAATATTGAGACCCACGCTACCTCCAGATTGGAGAGGGATTGTACAATTGGCAATTCCATTTACCCTGGCATTTGAGAAGAAAAAGATAGGAGGGAGAAAGGGAAGGGGTAAGAGATTACTGTTAGACACTTCTTTCGATGACAGGATCTATCTCGATTCGGCAGGTGCCCCTAAAAGAAAAATGCAGAAGATAACAAATGGTAATTAAAGAAAAGGGGGAAATTGTGGGATATAGGTAAATTAATGTTACTTCTGCAATTCTGCAATTCCATTTTACAAAGTAAAATGAGCTCACACCAGTGTGTAATTGTTTTAGCCAAGAGCTGAGTCAACAAGAATGGAAACAATGTGGAGGAAATATATAATTGTTTTTGTATTAGCTAAAACTGTATGTCAGAAGGTAGACATTATGGGCAAGTAGATGAGATGTTGTGAGGGGATGAAGTTAAGCTAGATACGCCTGTACAAACAGTAGATATAAACATGTGCTTCCCACTTTTACAAAAACACAGGAACAAACCCCAATTAAAAGGGTCATAGGGATCAGAACAGCCTCGGGAAAGGCACAGATGAAGGGGGTAGATAATGATGAAGAAAGAATATGCCTAACAATGACCTACAGCAGGATGAGGTCAAACAGCCTTGTGAGGCCAGAAATAAGCATTTTGTCACAGACAAGGCCGGATAAGGCAAGAGATAAACAGGGGTAATGGGGGCCGGTCTTAGGGAAGTGGAGGATGTAAACAGGGGAGGGAGCAGTGTAAAACAATAGAAATCAAATCATATAAATGTTGTGTATGAATTGAATTTGGTGTGTATGTCCTCTACCTTATAGGCACTGGACATCACACCCACTTGCAAGTGTAAAATAAATGCCACTACTGATTCAGATCTTGTCTCGGACTGAAATTATTGAGGTGTGTGAGCTTTGTTTCTCACAGTTGTGAATAGGCATGAATATTGTCAAAGAGTGCAGCAGGAAAGAGATCAGTTGGAAAGTTATCTGGATAAATTGCAGACAGAGTTTAATTCAGACAAGTGTGAGGATCATTTGGAGAGCTGATGAGTTAATCAGCCTCCTTTTGCGCAGTAACAATCGTGTGACCATTTCATTCTGAGCCCTCTATGGAAATATGAGGGCAGGGTTTGTAAAGAGGTCAGATTGAATGACGGTCTCGGTAATCAAAACTGAGACACAGAAACAGAAAGATTTTGGGAAGGATTGAATCAAATGTTATCAATTTGCACGGCCACCAACATTACTGCAGTTATAAACAGGAGTGATGAAGAGAATGGAATTAGAGCAGCAACCAATTCTTAAACATTTATGCTGTGTAAAGATACCAGTTAGTGCTTATTTCATTCCAGACACACCAGGCAGGGAACACATCCTTGCTTATCTACCATATTGATCTCTTTAGGATTTTAGAAAAGACAGGTTCATTCTCAATCTCTCCTGCAAGGGCAATGCTGCTGTAAGAATTCAATTCACTGGTTCATGTTACTGACTGCTTCATGGATTGGAATTGGCAATTGAGACTGTAAAGTTATTGTATAAAATACCTTCAATTGTATTGCCAGGTTGCTGGACACATGAGGGGCTTTAAGAAAAAAAAACGTAAATGATAGGCATTGAGTACAGAGCACCTACTGTTGTGGGGGCATCCTTTTAGATACAATCTATTGATAATTGTTAGAATTGACTTACACTGGCTCCAGAGAAGTGGTCAGAGCATTATAACGGTCACCAGAGCAGGTAACATAACCTGGTGTGCAGGTACATAGATCCCTTAAAATGGCCACCCAAGTGGACAGGGTTGTTCAGAAAGCATATGGTGTTTTAGCTTTCATTAACAGGGGTATTGAGTCTAAGAGTCGTGAGCTGTTGTTGCAGCTCTATAAAACTTTGGTTCGACCTCACTTGCAATACTGCATCCAGTTCTGGTCGCCCTATTATAGGAAAGATGTGGATGCTTTGGTGAGGGTTCAGAGGAGGTTTACCAGGATGCTGCCTGGACTGGAGGCCTTTTCTTATGAAGAGAGGTTGACTGAGCTAGTACTTTGTTCATTGGAGAACAATGTACAAGATGTACAAGATAATGAGAGGCATAGATAGAGTCGATAGCCAGAGAGTATTTCCCAGGGCAGAAATGGCAAACACGAGGGATCATAGTTTTAAGCAGGTTGGAGGTAATTATAGAGGGGATGTCAGAGGCGGGTTCTTTACACAGAGTTGTGAGAGCATGGAATGTGTTGCCAGCAGCAGTTCTGGAAGCAAGTTCATTGGGGACATTTAAGAGACTGCTGGGCATGCATATGGTCACAGAAATTTGAGGGTGCAGACGTGAGGATCAATGGTCCACACAACATCGTGGGCTGAAGGGCCTGTTCTGTGCTATACTGCTCTATGTTCTATGTAACAAATTTTCCATGGGTTAAACATCGTAAATGACAGAGTAGGTAAAGTGCATAAAGTTATTCAAAATGGCCCTAATTTACTTTAAGAAACAAGTGTGAGAAAGGCACATTACTGAGGTCATTGCATTAGTCCAAATTTAGAAATTCAGGAGAACCGAAGGGAAAGCTGGTGTTGGGAGTTGTAGTAATGATAGGGAAAAACTTGTTTCACGCAGAGAGTTCCCAGATGGGAAACTCAGCTTTAACATCACATCAACTGCAAAGTCGTCCAATTCCGCAGGTCCTGATCCGTATCGGTAATATGGAATGGGAAAACAGCATTCCCAGCCCAGAGAAATCATTGCTATGTTATGCATGTGGTCTAATATTTAAACCGTCATGTGATCTGGAAAGACCCAATGTGACTGGACCAGCGTGAGGGTATGTAAATATGTGGTCTGTGGAAGGAATTCATTTACCCCTCCCAGCGGGATACTCACCGACACAGTCACACTGGGTACCTGCAGCTGGTCACCTGCTCCACGTATGTGAAGGGACTTACTTGATCTTGCAATCTGCTGAGGCACCAGAGAGGGCACAGTGTATTTAGATCCTTCACCTGCTCCATGATTGAGAAAGGATTCATTCAAATCTCTCACCTGTGGAGACATCAGTGCATTCTCATCGGAGAGAGGCCATTCACCTGCTCTGTTTGTGGGAAAGGATTCATTATGACTTCTGACCTGCTGAAACACCAGCGAGCTCACTCTGGGGAAAGGTCATTCACTTGCTTCCAGTCTGGGGAGACATTCACTCAAATGTACCTCCTGCTGAGACCCCAGTGAGACACACAGGGGAGAGGCCATTCAGAAGCTCAGTGTGTGAAAAGGGATTCAGTGATTCATCCTGCCCCCTGAGACCCCAGTGAGCCCACACATGGGAGAGGCCATTCAGAGGCTCAGTGTGTGAAAATGGATTCAGTGATTCATCCCTCCCGCCCTGAGACCCCTGCGAGTCCACACCGGGGGCGAGACCATTCAGATTGTCAGTGTGTGAGAAGGGGTTCAGTGATTAATCCTGCCCACTGAGGCCCCTGTGGGTTCACACTGGGTAGAAATTGTTTACCACTCTGTGTGACAAGGAATTTGTTGCGTCTTCAACATGATTTTTATTTTAATACTGACTTGCAGTTGTAGGGATGCCCTAATCCATCTGGAACAGAATGACCCATGTTAGCTCATACAAAATGTCTGACAAACGAAAAGACACAACCTGCCTTAGATGGTGGAGGGGAGGTAAACAAGACGAACTGTCTGTTCCAGTCTTAATTATAAAAAGAACAATTTGTTCAATCCTACTCCAAGTCCATAAGTATGCAGTTCCAGAGAGTTGCATTGCAGACAGTGATAAGAACATGCCAGGATACAAACGACCAACCCTGACCTTCATTAATGAAAGAATAATTGTCCCAGTGAATGAAAAAACACAAGCTGCAGGATACAGCCTAGTTAGCTTCCACAGCAGCTATCCGGGCAGTAGTGTCCATTTGTCAGAAATAGCTACTATTTTAAAGTTGCTCAGAACATTTAAAAAAAAGCTTATAATTACAGATTCTTGAGAATCGTGGATAAGGCAGAGTGCGAAGCCCGAAGGAGTATCACAATTAACTTTGTATCTGAAGAAATAAGATGCACAGAGAGATTCCAATGCCTGGAGATTATAAGACCGGTTAAACACCATGAAATAATAGGAAGCTGTAGCTATCCACAATGATGTATATCTGAGATTAGGTGTTCTACTGGTTTGGGTTTCTTTATAAGGAGGGAAGGACTGTAACCACATTGCATGTGGCCATTGTAATACAGAAAGTGTTTAAAAATACTGTTTTCTTACTGTACAGTGTGTCATGGATCTCCCTTCTGAGATTGGCCTTGGGGGGATGATCCATGCTTTAACTGCTTGCAGCATGAGTAAACATCTTCCACTTCCCTGAGTTCTGCCTTGGAAAATACTTGAGAGTATTGCAGTCATAAAGATGAAACATACAAAGTTATTATATTCGTTGTTTATCTTTTGTTCTGAAGAACTGAGTTCAAACAACACATAGAACCTATATTCCAATGCTATAAATAGAGAAACAAAAATTCAGTTCTGCTTCAGTAAAATCAACAAATGCCACTGACAATTATTTATCAATTTCTGGTTATTGATCTGTTTATGAATTGTGTGAGATCTTTTTAGTTTTCCACTCACCTATTTATATTGAATAAAAGATTGAAATGCGGTGAAAATATGTGTGTGCCTTCACTTGGAAATAGACTTTGCATATTTCTCATTTATCGCATTTATTGCATGACTTCTTCAGTGTGTTTTGCTATTCCATGCAGTAAGTGCAATGATGCCTTATGTTTCAGTTCTGCTGTTAACGATAATTTATGTTGTTTAAACAAATAATTTTACTTTATCATGGATATTGACCATAATACAATAACATTGGAACCAAATGTTTTGTCATTCTAACAATCTTTAAGCTCCTTTTTTGTTGTGTGTACAAGAGACGATTCAAATTATAACAATTTTTGTTGCAAATTCAACACACACTACATTTCGAATCTGTGAAATTCCTACATTCTTGCAAAAACGTTAGTCTTCACTGTGCAGTATATGTCACAATAAAAGTCTGCTTTTTCAAATCATGCGTGCTGCAAAATGATCATTGCTTTCATTTCATTTTAAGAAAAGAACAGCTTTGACCACATTGAATGTTTTGTCATTTCTTTTCCAACATTAATCTTAATTGTACAATAATGACAAAATTATTAAAATCGTTTTATATACTACATGTTGTTAACCACATTGTTCAGTTTCATGCTCACTTTCATGATCTACGAGTTCGGTTCCTGATTCTAACACAAATCTTTAAAGATTAATCATAATAGTAATCATATAAATCAACGTAACACATCTCAAAAAGGAATCCATTGGATGGAAATTCACAGTTCTTGTGTTATATTTTTTTTGAGAGAATACAAAGAAGAATTTTGTTCAATAATGGCTGAATGGCTCATTTATTTGTTCAATCCAAAAAGCTAGCTACAATGTTCTATTCCTCAGTTTATTAATCTTAGTAAATAACCAAACTACATCACCACAAAGTGCTTTTGAAATATTGAGTCATTTAATTCTCAATATGCCAACATTAGTTATCAAGTCATTGTCATTACAATAATGGCACAATTATTTAAGAAAGTCTTTTGAACAAGTATAGTCAGGTTCACATTTAAATTTAATCCATTGTTTCTTCGTACTAATGCTACAGTATGAAAATGCATTTATTGTTCAGGTCAACTTTCCCACAACAGAAGCAATGACTTCCCATCCAACATCATTGCAACATTTGCTGTTTGCTCTTTTGAATGATCACGGTCATCTCAGCCTTAAAATTCAGGGAAATGTAATTACTTTTCACTGAATTAATTCCAGTTCATTTCCAGACATTGCTCAGCTTCATAGCAAAACGAGATTTTTCATTATTGCTTAATGCATTGATAGATTTTGACAGTTCAATTATTGCTGATATCTAATAATATTTAATAATTATTCATTCCAGTACATTATGCAAATGTGGAATTACGGCGGAGTACATGAATTGTTGTAAAGATATTGCAGTGTACAATCTCTCAATTATTGTAAATATAAATGTTTATTTTTCCTTGCATTAATATAATTATATTTGACTTAAGTGCTAACAATTACTGTGATTGTAATCACAATAAGACTTAAGGATTTTCATGCAACAAAATCAAATGAAAAGAATTAACATCTCTTTATTGTTTCATTCGACAATGACAATAAATTTTGAATTTTTGGAATTTGAACATTCTTGGAAAGAAGGGATGTTGCCTTCAGTTGAATGCTCGCACTGATTGACTAATTCACAGTACCTGCTGTTTATTCTCTTCGGGTTCCCAAAATAAGAAATTGACTGGTTCTGCTGGTTCTAAATTCCTGGAAAATATTTGAGAATGTTGCAGTCTTAAAGGTGAAAAGGCTAAGTGATCGGAAGTGATCAGTTTTTTGTTCAAATATTTCGAGCGCATACATTGTTATTCTGCAGTGTTACAAAGAGGGAGAAACAAGCCACTTTCTTCGTCTACAAAAATAAACATATGCCACTTCCAATTATCCATTACTCAGATAATTACCTACAGTTGTTATTAAAAATTGCAGTTCATCTAAATATTGTTATGACTTTTAATCAAATTAAACATCTCATGATTATTCATTCGTGAATTGTCAGGATTTTTTGGTTTTCCATTTACTTCTTCGCATTGAATTTTCGATTAACATGCTTTGACCATATCGGAGAGTGTTCATTTGAAATTTGTCTTTGCATGTCTCTCACTGATTTTACTTATTGCATATAATTGGTTAGTTATGCTGCCGAACAGTGCCAGGGACCCCAGTTTGATTCCATCCCCGGGTGACTGTCTGCACTTTGCCCGTTCTCCGCATGTCTATGTGACTTCGCTCTGGTTTCCCCCCACAATCCAAAGGTGCGCAGGTTAGGTGAGCTGGCCATGCTAAATTGCACATTGTGTTCAGGGATGTGTGCCTTCTTCAGCTGTAAATGTAGAGGAATGTGGTCGGGAAAAGTGTTTGGGTGGGTTCATCTTTGATTAGATTAGATTGCTTACAGTGTGAAAACAGGCCCTTCAGCCCAACAAGTCCACACCGACCTCCGGAGAGCTACCAACCCAGACCCATTCCCCTACATTTACCCATTCACCTAACACTACAGGCAATTTAGCATGGCCAATTCATCTAACCTGCACATTTTTGGACGGTGGGAGGAAACCGGAGCACCTGGAGGAAACCCACGCTGACACGAAGATGTGGAATATAGGTAAAGCAGTGCTAGTTCTGCAATCATAAATTGCTTATGCAAGGTAAATGAATACACACCAGTGTATAATTGTTTCAGTCAAGAGCTGAGTCAACAAGAATGAAAACTATGTGAAGGAAATATATAATTGTTTTTGTATTAGCTAAAATGTGCATAAAAGAACGAAATGTGCCAGCAAACAAAGGTAGATGTTACAGACAAATAGATAAGGTGCTGTGAGGGGAGGGGGTTAAGCAAGATCTACCTGTGCAAACAGTAGTTATAAGCATCTGTTTCCCGCTTCTGCGAAAACAAGAACAAACCACAATTAAGAAGTCATGAGGTCATAAGTTCATAACAAGTAAGGGAAACAGGTGGTAGTGAAGGAGGCTATGCCCAACAATGAACCACAGCAGGATGTGGTCAAACGGCTTTGTGAGGCCAGAGATAAGCTTTTTGTCACAGACAAGGTTGGATAATGCAAGAGATAAACAAGAGTAACGGGCGCCGGTCTTAGAGAGGTGGGAGATATAAACAGGGGAGGTGCAATGGGAGGATGGAATAGGAACGAAATACATAAATATTGTGTACTCTTTAAACACGGTGTATGTATGACTATTTAGTAAACAGACACCACACCCCTTTTGCAAGAGGGTAATAAACGATATTACTGCTTCAGATCTTGTCTCGGAAAGAACTTATTGAAGTGAGTGAGCTTCATTTCTCACAATTGGGGGCTCATCTGGGATATTTTTCCATCGCCTGGGGGAGTGGCTGGTCCTGGACACTGGGAAGACGCATCCCGTTCCCGAATGAGGAGCGGTCTCGTGTCCTGGTTTGGTCCACTCTCTTGGGCGACTGGCACGAATCCCACAAGAGAGACATCTGAATCAGACAGTGAAAGGAGGGCGATTGGAAATACGGTGAAAAGGGGCCAGGCAACTCTGTGCACAACCAAGGTAATAAAATTAACTTTTAAGTACTGCCTTGGTGGCCGGGATTGAGTTTTAGTAGTTAATAAGGGACTAACGAAGGAACTCAATATGAGTTGTGCCGTGGGTAAGGAAAAAGCCTCCAGGAAAACAAAATAAAAAAAGCAATGGAAATGGAGGCGGGGTCTCTTCCAACATACCTCCAGAAAGTCCGTTGGGCAGGATGTTGTGAAATTGGAAAAATAATACTTGTACAAGGGAAAAAGGTAGAAAAAGGATGCTTAAATATTGTTGCTTTGTATGGACTAAGGAATCAATTCTTCGTCCTGCCGTCTTCTGGCTAAGGTACGGGTTGGACGAAGACTGAGTTTGTAAATATTTGAATTTATATGTCAATGAAAAACAGCCTTACAGTCAGGGGGAAGCAGATTATGCTTCAAGTCGGAAGCTGAAGGGCTACTGAGGGTATACTTTGTAACTAAATCATGGTCAGACATCCAGAAAAATATTCAAACGATAGAGGCATGAAACGATGAGCACCCAGAGGTGTTGTTACGGGAAGCTCAGAAAGTGTCTGTGAGATAGGGTGTGCGTGTGAGAGAGAGAGAGAGAGAGACAGAAAGAGAAAGAGAGAGAGAGAAAAGAGCTGGACAGCTAATGGAAAGTTTAACCCTTTGTGATTTGGTTTGAATGCACATTTGTTTGTTGGTGATTGAATTTTTGTGCTTTATTCCCTGGAGCTTGAGTTCCAGGACTGTTTTGAATCTGATTTTTTATTATAGAAATTTAACATGATTTCTTTTAAGGTTAACGATTCCACAGTGATTATATAATAAAATGTTAACTCCTGTTCTTTTTACAGGTCATGACTGCCTTACTATCAACTTCAAACTATTCTCTTTTATAAAAGCGATTTATGGAGGACAATTGAAGTTTCAGTTCAACATTAGATTGTAATATTTTAAAAAATCCTATGGTTAATATCTGTGACCTTGGATTTGGCCATTGCTCATGCATTAGAAGTTTTTTTTAACTTGAATAGACAAATCCTTTTAAGTCAGCTCTGCTTAATTGAGCAATGATTGGTCAAGAATACTTAAGAAAACTAACTTTGTATTTAAATTAAGGGATTAAAACTGGATAATTATAGTAGATTTCCAAGTTGGGAACTGTATGCATTTTACATTTTAAATATTGAATACTGAATAAATGAATTTATAATATATAAACATATATTCACAAGTTAGGAACAGGCTTTAAAGTTAGACAAGCATAAATTGATGAATTGGTATTTGAAGTTATGGGGACAAAGAAATATTGCAATATTTCTTTAAAAAAATTTTCAAGGTCTAAACAAAACATTGGGTGATAAGAACGGCCATTAGGTGGCCCTAACGCTGTTCAGTTGGTTAAATCGGGGCAGCAATTGATCTGGCAACGTAACATGAGAAGTAGAAACAAAAGGCAAAAATAATGGTAGCCACGGGTGGTGAGGTAATGAAGAAAAGGACAAAACTAAAAGGAGAAAGAAACTGGAATGGTCGGGGAGGAGATGTTAAGGGGTCTGGTGGACAGGAACAAGATCAAAGTGGAAATCCCCACAGGCGGGATGTTTTACTGTGGAAAGACAGGTCACTTTAAGAGAGGGGGTCCAGATTTGAAAAAAAAGAAGTAAAGGCAATACCATTTATGAACGTTGATGAAAAATAGGGGTGTCAGGAGTTCCTGCCCCCGGGGACCCACCAGGAACCCTTCATAAATTTAAAGGTGGGACTTTATAAAAAGGCCGTAGTTTTCCTAGTCAATATAGGGGCAGCAAGGTCATCCTTAAAAATTAAGCCCAAGGTAACGGGAATGAAAGAGTTAATTGGATTATGGCGACAGTTTTGTGATGAGAGGCACGAAGAATCAGTTTTGCGCTCATGACAAAATACTGCCACCAAATTGCGTATTGAATTAACTGAAAATAGTGCTATGAAATCTGTTGAGGTTCTTGAAAGTGAATGTGCTCGAGCAAAACAATTATAGAAACAGAGTGAGAAGTCACAAGTGACTGGTAAACAAACAGAACTGTGTAATTACAGTTTTAAAAATGTTTTGGTCATTTGTTACGTTTTCGCCCTGAATTACAGATAATGATTTTTATATTTATATAATATACAATTCGCAATTAGTATTTATAATAAATCGATTGCGCTAGCCTGAATAAATATTAATTGGCAGGATCCCTTCACACATTCTCAATGACCTGTCATCTTGATTCATAGTTAATTTAAAACATGACTGCATTAATTCATTGTTAATCAAAAAATGGAAAGCTACGTTACTGGCTGATGAGGTATCTGAAGAAAGCAGCCCTGAATCCACAGGATGTGGTTGTTTATTCCTTAATACCTACTGTCCCACGTCCTCGGGAGGCTCCTATCTCTGGCCACTGCCAATCCCAGAAATTAAAGATCTGTTGTTAAAGAAGTATACACAGGGCTTGTCCTCTTTGTCTTTTCTCAGGAAACAGGGTTTGTTGGCACAGACTCCTCCCCTTGAATTCGCTGTTCATCTGATTCGAACGGGGGATTGGGTCTTCGTAAAATCATAGACAGAGACTAAATTGCAACCGGACTGGGAAGGGCTGTACCAGGCTCTTTTGACTACTGAAACGGCGATAAGGATGGCGGAGAAAGGCTGGACTCACTACACTCGGATCAAAGGGCCAGTGGAATCTCCAGTTGAGGAAGAAGTTTGGACAGCCGAATCAATGCAAGAACCACTGAAACTCAGCCTGAAGAGACTTTGAGTAACTGATTAAACAGTGGCGATGCGAGCGCGGGATTATTTCTATGGGATTGTATATTAAGTCTTTTGGTGCTTCAACACGATTTTTAGAATGCTGTGGATGCTTAAGGTTATGATACAAGCTCCCTTAATATTGGGATTTTGTCAAACATTATTTTCGTATGTGTTATTAACGGTTCCTGAGTCTGATAATCCCCAAGTAATAGACCTGATGCATGTAGCTTAGTAAATTGTGGGGATGCAAATAATCAGAGACAGTACAGCAGCTCAGAGATACATCTTAATTCCTTTGGGGATGGTACTTGGTGTAATGGTCGTGTCACAGTCCACCAGGCCACCGTCCGATCAGCTATCGATTGTCCCGGTAAAGAGTCCCAATATACCTAACGATAGAGAAAACCACAAGGCACGAAGCAATTTCAGGGTGGGGGGTGGGGGGCACCTATCAGATATAATTAGATGAAACATTTGGGATAGAAATGAATGCAAACGAGAAAGATTTCCCGGGCTGTTGTTTTCGAATTAGCGTAGGACAAGGTAAACGAGCAGAACTACTGGATAATAAGACATAACCTTTCGCCCCTCCTGATGACCCTAAAGTAGTAAAAATTAGAGAGGTGAAGGACTTTAAACAGAGCATCAAAATAGAAACTGGATATGCGGATGCAAATGCCTGGGTTGATGGGTAAAGTATTCTGTAAAAAACCTGAAGAAGAGCAATTGCTCTGCATGTGCCTCCGATAGGCCAGTGGCCCAGGTGGTTCCCTTTCCACTCGGGTGGAAGTGAGACAGGAAGGCCATGAAATGTATGATAGCCCTGTATCAGGATGAGACACATAGAATGATAGGAAGTGTACCTCCCTATCTCTGACGTTTCCTCCCTTAGAGAAGAAAGACTTAAAAGCACCCCCTACGTTTTCAGCCGCAGTTGGAAATCACATGTCGCATGTGCATAGATGAGGTACAACTCAGTCTACAGACTTGGGGGAGTTGTAATTGTGTATAGAGATTAAGAATGTTACCGAAACGGACAAGGGAGGGAACTACTCAGCACTAAAGTTTCCCCGAGCAGATCTGTGGTGGTACTGTGGAGGAAAAAGATTGAGACCCACCCTACCTCTGGATTGGAAAGGGATATGTGCAATTGTACAATTGACAATTCCATATACCCTGGCATTTGGGAAGGAAAAGATAATAGAGAAAAAAGGAAGGTGTAAGAGATCACTGTTAGACACCTCTTTCGATGGCAGGATTTATCTGTAGGAGTCCCGAGGTGATTACCTGATGAGTTCAAGGCTCGCAAACAGATTGCAGCAGGCTTTGAATTAGCTCTCTTCTGGTGAGTAATGATTAATAAGAATGTAGATTGGATAAATTACATTTTGTATAATCAACAGTGATTTATAAATTATTCAAGAGGTTAAAGGAATATCAGAACACCTTGATGTGACAAGTAGGATGGTATGGGAAAACAGAATGGCCCTTAATACGATTTTAGCGGAAAAAAGGTGTGTGTGTGTCATTGATAGGATGAAGCTGTTGTAACTTTATTCCTAATATCACTGCGCCTGATGGTTCAATTACTTGGGCCGTAAGGGGGTTGACTACCTTAGCAGAGGAACTGGCTGAGAATTCAGGAGTAGACACATCTCTCACGGGATGGCTTGAATCATGGTTTGGAAAGTGAATGGGGGTGGTCGTCTCCATCCTTATTCCCTGATAGTAGTAGCCGGGGTATTGGTAATCATTAGCTGTTGCATCATACCCTGTGTACGAGGACTCACCCAAAGACTGATTGAGACGGCTTTAATGAAACAGATGTCCCTAAAGAACAATCGGAGAGAAGGGCTCGACCTGTTGAACAATGAAGGAATAAGTGACCTGGGGGAGATTTCCAAAATAAATGAAGGTTTTGGTAAGATGCTCGTCAATTTGGAAGCGACATGTAAGAAAAATGCAGAAGGTAACAAATGGTAATTAAAGAAAAAGAGGGGGAAATTGTGGGATACAGATAAAAGTCGTGTTACTTTTGTAATCCTCATTACTTATGCAAGGTAAATGAACTCACACCAGTGTATAATTGTTTCAGCCAAGAGCTGAGTCAACAAGAATGAAAACTACGTGAAGGAAATAGATAATTGTTTTTGTATTAGTTAAAATGTGCATACAAGACTGAAATGTGCCCGCAAACAATGGTAGATGTTACAGACAAATAGATAAGGTGCTGTGAGGGGAGGGAGTTAAGCTAGATATGCCTGTACAATAAGTAGTTATAAGCATCTATTTCCTGCTTCTGCAAAAACAAAAACAAACCACAATCAAGAACTTATGAGGTCATAAGGTTATAACAAGTAAGGGAAACAGATGGTAGTGAAGGAAGATATAGCTAAAAATGGAACACAGCAGGATGTTGTCAAACGGCCTTATGAGGCCAGAAATTAACATTTTGTCACAGACAAGCCGGATAAGGCAAGCGATGAACAAGAGTAATGGGCAGTGGTCTTAGAGATGTGGGAGATGTAAACAGGGGAGGAGCAGTGGGAGGATGGAATAGGAATGAATTACATAAATATCGTGTACTAGTTGAATTCAGTGTGTGTGTGTCCCTGCCTTGTGGACAGTAGACACAGCACCCTTCTTGCAAGAGCGTAGTAAACGATAATACTCAATCAGATCTTGTCTCAGACTGAATTTATTGAAGTGAGTGAGCTTTGTTTCTCACAATTGTCAATCTTGTAAAATATCTCAATGTTACTGAAATCAATGCTCAAACAAAGCACTGCACATAAAGCCACACCAAGATCTTCATGACCATCTAATTACTGTTCAGTGGAATAATCACATTAAATTTCTTATTGTTTGTGAGATCAATCACCACTATCACAGTAAGGATCTGTTTGTCATTCCCTTCACTAAATGCAACCGCTGTCCTCTGGTATTTCAGTTCAATAGTTATATACCATACTGGTTGTTCAAAGCATGGTTGTTCTTTATTATGAATGGCCTAGGGTTATAATGGCAAGAGTTATTGTTCGATTTGATTTGTTGCATTTTCTCAAACCGGTTTTCACTATAAATATTGCAAAAAAAGTGTTAATTTGATCTTGTTCAACTGCTGATGCTACCTTTTTCAGTTCATGTTCATTAAACATCTTTGGAGAAAGTGAGGAAAGCTGAAGCTGAAGATCAGAGCCAAGCGTGTTGCATTGGAAAACGGCAGGCATATCCAAAGAGCAGGAATATCGATCTTTCGGGCGTTAGGCCATCATCAGAAAAGATTCCTTATGAAGGGCCTATAACCAAAACGTCGATTCAGCTTCTCCTCGAATGCTGCCTGACCTGCTGTGCTTTTCCAGTGCCACATGCTTGACATTAGAAATATTTACCTGAATATTCAGAGATAATACTAAAAGTTCCATCTGTCAATTTGATTTACTTTGCTTTCTGTTCACTAAAATTCTCATGTTAATTGCTCTTCCTTTTCTTCTTAAATCTGATACAACTCTCAAAGCACAGAACACATTAATATTCACATGAATTATAAATTTGCATTCTCGACAAGAAAACCAATGGAAGGCAATACTGAATACTTGAACTGCCTAAACATTTCAATGAAACAACAATTCCTTTCACAAAATGTTTGCACGTCTGTATCTTTCTTTCACTTCAATAATCCTGCAAATAGTTTATAATTGTCAGTTGATCTCTCTGAATGAGTTCCGAATCAATGTAAATGTAAACAGCTGAAAAATTAACAACAGATTGATGATTGGGTGTTAAAGATCTTATTTGAAGTCAACAAATGTTTGGCATTTACTAGCATCCCATTAGGAAACATTCTTGAATCATAATGCAAGAAGTGAGATACGTGAGAGATGTGTAAACCTTATTTTTAAATGAACACACTGCAATATTGTCAAATCATTTCAACATTCCAGTCAAAATGAACAGGTGAATGGCAAAATAAAAACAAGTTTCTGACAATTCATAAATTGAACAAGTACAAATTCACTTTGAACAAAGGACAGAGTAATATTTAGATGAATCACAACATTTAGTTACAAAGTAGGTAACCAGCTGACTGACATGTAATAGGTGGCAGCATTTGTTAGTTTACTGAAGAAGATATCAACTTTATTTCAAATTTATAGCATGAGAGAATAATGTTTAATGTGTTTCAATTGTTTGGACTTGCCCCTTTGCAACAAAAAAAAAATCAATCTCATTACTTAGACATCGTAATCTTTAATTCTGCAACATTTTCGAATATTCTCCAGGAATTTATAAGCAACAGAATTAGATACCGGTATCCCTACTATCCAAAAATAAAGCATTATTATAAAACTTTTATAAGCTGTAAATGCGTAAAACGAAGAAGCATTAATTTATATGGGAAACATCTCCCCTTTTTTTGTAAAAGTGAAAATCCTCTTCAGATTTCTTTCAGTTCGAGAAAACAGGGACAAATGTAAGTCTTTTGTAAAAGCAAAGTGACTTAAGCGAACTTTCCAAAAGTGGGGGATACCTGTACACATATTTCTTGGTCACCTGTCACAAATAAGTATCATATTTTGTGGTTATTGATATAATAGATAGATGCAGATCTAATGTTGGATTGAAAAGCAATTCAATCTGTGCTTAGGTACTTTCCAGTCAACATTCAGAGCGGCTCATGATATATTTCTGTTGAAGGTGTGATTTGAAACCTTCCCTCGGGTCTCGTAATAGAGACAATACCACAGCTACACAAGCTCATTTCATAATATTCCCATTCAGGACGGGCAGGACTATAATATTATGTTTAATGTGGTTACACAAATGAAAACAATTGTAGTAATTTGAATGGGGATTAATTAGGTAGTTTCTGTGTGTAATGGACTGGAAATTAAACAATATTTTACAGTAACGATAGAATGAAGGAATGGTGGTTTTAAATAAACAGGAATCTCATGACAATTCTTTGAAAGACAAATTGACAAAACTGAGTGATCATTGTACTTTGATTTTAAAAATGCATCAGTCACTCAATGTGAATATTCAATTGAAGACAATTTCCCTTCCTTTCAACAACATACAACTTGCACAAATTCAAAATTAACAGTCATTGAAAAAGGAAGGAACAAGCAGTTGGTAATTCTATTTTCTGTACATAAACGTGCGATGAATTTAAGTAAGTACTATATATGTATAAAGGAAACGTATTGCGGTTCGAAATACAATAAATGTTATGATGAAGTCAAATATAATCAAATCAATTCAACTGTGTTTTCTCAGTTAAAATACAGTTCCATATTTAAAGTAATCGAGTAATTGTTCACTGCAATATCTTTACATTAATTCAGTGCTGAGACATAATTCCACATTTATCCCCCTTATTGTGAAGCAAACTTGTGCCAGGAGTTAGAGCAGGTCCTTAACGAGTACTTTGCTTCAGTATTCATGAGTGAGTGGGAACTTGTCCTTTGTGAGGACAGCGTGAAATACGCTGATATGCTCGAACAGGTTGATGTTAAGACGGACAATGTGCTGAACATATTGAAAAATCATGGATATAGACAAGTCCCCAGGGCCAGAAAGGATATAACTAAGATTGTTATGGGAAGCGTGGGAAGGGATTACTGTGTTTTGGCGATGGTCTTTGCATCTTCACTGTTCCACTGGAGTCATACCAGATGATTGGAGGGTGGCAAACGATAATCCCTTATTCAAGAAAGGGAATCGACATGAGTCAGTCTTACATCAGTTGTGGGAAAATTATTGGAGATGATTCTGAGAGACAGGACTTATGATCATTTGGAAAAGCAGTGTATGTGGTCTATATGGGTTTTAGGAATGTGTTTGATAAGGTTTCCTATGGAAGGCTTATTCAGAAAGTAATGAGGCACGGCATACAGATATTTGTGTTATAGACTGCAAGGGGGTGAGTGAGAGAGAAATAATTTTTTAAAAAGCAGAAAGGAAAGGAACTGGTGAGCAGAGCAGCTGCAACTAGTTTCTCACCCAGCCAACATCGTATTGGGTGAATTGGAACGTAGACTAGTCAAGCAATGGCCTGACACAGTTTCACGTGCAGAATCACACCTTACAATGTCCCAGCCACCACCATGTCCATCCTTGTATATCCTATCCCACCAGCAGGACATGGATGCAACAGAAATGCTGGAACATGCAGGGTTATGGACTAAGGTCGCAGAATGGAATCAATGTGATTTACTTGACATTTCTCCAGAATATTAAACTCCAGTCCAATTTGAAAATTTATTAACATCATCAGACTTGAACTCCGAATGTCAGAAAAAAATATCAGTGACTTACAGCACATGTCACTTGGCCTATCCTGTATGTGTTGTTTGCAATAGAACTACCTAGGCTTTACAACATTTGTACTCACCGATGAGAGCAACAATTTCAGACTGTGTACTCTGCCCTCTATGTTGTTATAATCTATTTTTTAAATGTATTTCTTTGACAGCTGCAAACCTTGTTTCCTTGTTCCAATCCCAGCCCTAACTCCATTCCCCGTGGCCTTGAGGGACGACCATTTCTGCTGTTTAATCTCTTCTGCCTTCCCCCATGTGACAGACTGTCTTTTTGTATTTGTCTCGCCCCCACCTTCCTCACAACCTGTTACATTTCTGATGTTTCCCAGACCTCTCTGGCTTCACTGCACCCCCTGGGTCGGTGGCGTGAGTTTTGAATTCGCTTTCTTCAGAATTAATTGGAAATCATTCTGGTTGCAGTTTCCCCTAGATTTTATTTTGAAAAACAGAGCATTTGTGTCAGAGTCAAATATTTGTGAACCTTCATCCACAATTCTGTGCATTTGGATGTAATCTGTGATCCGCCTACAGATATGCAGCTTCACTGGATTGACCATGTTAACATAGTGTGCAGGTTCGGCGGGTTGGGTTAGCTGTGATAAATGTGGGGGTGTGGGGGTAGGATGGGAGAGCAGGTCATTGCAGACTCGATGGGCCAAATAGCCTCGTTCTGCACCCACAGGATTCTGTGATTCTAACTAGCTTTGATTGTTGTCCCGTTTTCCTCTTGCCAGGTTCATTCAGCTCAGGTATACACGCTGCCTTGGTCATTCTGTGGGTGCTCACTCACTCCCTTCCTTCTGTTTTACAGCAATTTCACACTGTACGTAAGGGTGAGAATGAATTTGTAAATAAAAATACTCTAACCAAAACCTGCACAGGTCAGGAACTGTTTCTGCTGCTAATGTTGCTCACAGGGAACAGGAAAATAAAGATTCAGTCATACATTGGGCGGCACAGTGGCACAGTGGTTAGCACTGCTGCCTCACAGCGCCTGAGACCCGGGTTCAATTCCCGCCTCAGGCGACTGACTGTGTGGAGTTTGCACGTTCTCCCCGTGTCTGCGTGGGTTTCCTCCGGGTGCTCCGGTTTCCTCCCACACTCCAAAGATGTGCAGGTCAGGTGAATTGGCCATGCTAAATTGCCCGTAGTGTTAGGTAAGGGGTAGATGTAGATGTACATGTAGGGGTATGGGTGGGTTACGCTTCGGCGGGACGGTGTGGACTTGTTGGGCCGAAGGGCCTGTTTCCACACTGTAAGTAATCTAATCTAAAAAAACGTTACAATCAACAGGAATGGCTAAACAGCTTAAAACGCTTTTCTCAAGAAAAGAGGAAGCTGAGAGACAACCTGATACAAGCAGGAAGCTTTGTGCCCGTGTTTTCAGAGAGTTGAAGTTGAAATAATTGGTTTCCAAGCATGCCTCATACCACCTTTGATGTCCTGGAGCAATCTAAATGTGCATATTTATTTCTGTCTATCTGTCTGAGTTAACAATCAGATGGACTGGTCAGTGTCAAAGTGTCTGAGTGTTTTCCCAAATCCCCAATTGAATCTGCCTCCCCCACAAACTCAGGTGCCTCGTCACTCCCTGAGTCACAGAGAAACTTGCCGTTACAATGAGAACTGTCTTGACTGTCATCTCTCCTCGTGCTTCTGCCTAATCCTCACTTCCCTTCATTAAATCCCAGCTGCCTCTAGTCCACCAACTTGGGCATGTTGAAGAGCATGACAGGAGAATGTATTGAAACCGAGAGTTCAATAGCCAGAATGAAAGAGGAAGAAGGAAATAAACAGGGTGGATCCCAGGGGATATAGACTCCAGGCTGAGTCCTTTGTGGGCATTCCCGCAGAAATTCGAGACGGCATTCCATGATGAGAGTTAAACCCGGGTGGCAGGAGAGAGGGACACAGAACATGAGCAGGTTTAGTTCAAACACAGGTTTGTTCGGTCAGTAAAAGTGTGTTGGACATTGATTTAAAGTGAGAAATGAAGGGAACTGTTGCCACAAGCTGCAGATGGACAATCTTCATTGGAACAGGAGGAGGCCATTCAACTCCTCAACCATCCTCTGCCATTCAATGAGATCATGGCTGATTTTTTGCCTAACTTACAATTTTCAAAACTCTCTGAACTCATCAATAAACTCCTGTGCAACAGACAAAATCAATATTGAAAAACTAAACATCGAAAAATGCTGGGAATTCAGAAACAAAAACAGACATTGCTGGAAAATGTCAGCAGATGTGGCAGCATCTGTGGAGTGTGAAACTTTGGGTCCAGTGACTGGTCAGCTGACCAGCTGCAGCTGACCATTCTACCTTTTCTGGAACACTCTGTGGAAGAGGTTCTGGTGCGAGGGCAATGAGATTGTCAATAACAACTGAGAAAACAGGAGGACATACTCAATCAGAATAAAATCCATTTTGGTCTTTCACTTTTAATTCAAAGGCAAACATTATTCATTATCATTTCATAAATAATAGGCCAGAAATCAACTCTTCAGGTCATTGGGTCTTGGAAACTGTGTTAATTCTGACCTGGTCCAGCCTACATGTGAATGGAGACCCTGAATAATCGGGTTGACTCCAAACCGTCTTCTGGGCAGTTAGAATGGATGACAAATGCTGCCCCAGCAAGTGATGCCATGATCCCATGAACAAACAAAATAAATCCAATTGCTGTGGTTACTTGTGAACACGCCGGTGTTTCATCAAGCTGGATATCTGAGTGAACTGCTTCCCACACTCAGAGCAGGTGAATGACCTCTCCACAGTGTGTATTCGTTGGAGTACAGCGAGACTGGATGGTGCCCTGAACCCAGTCCCACAGTGAGAGCACCTGAATGGTCTCGCACAGGTCTCCTGTGACCGGGGGAGATGATATTCACCATCCCGGGGAATGGTGAGTACAGATACATCCAAGAGGGATCCAGTGAGAGTTGATCAGGAGAAAATGTTCACATGCATGAAAGAATCAATAATGAGGTGGCACCAATGTAAAGGATTGAAAAATAAGCGCATGTGACATGAGACAAACGTTTTCAAGCAGAGAAAGTTTATGGTCAGGAATGCACTGCCAAAGAGTGTGGTGGAACCAGGTACAATGAAGAGAACAGAATTGTACAGTTACTGGCAGAGGGCGAATGGGAAGGTTTATGGGGTAAAGGTCGAAGAATGGCATTCAGTGAGGTGATCATTTGGAGAGCAGATGAGCCAATCAGCCTCCTCTTGCACCGTAACAATTCTGTGAACATTTCATTCTGAGCCCTCTAAAGCCCTCTAGGGAAATATCAGGGCAGTGTTTGGAAAGACGTCAGACTGAATGAGGGTCTCAGTAAACAAAATCGAGGCACAGATACAGAGAAGTCTTAGGATAGATTGAATCAAATGTTACCAATTTGCACGGCCACCAACATTACAGCAGTTACAAATGGGAGTCAACAAGAGAGTGGAATTAGAGCAGCAAATAAATCTTGAACATTTATGCAGCTAAAGGGGATGCTGCGTAAAGGTACTGCAGTTAGTGCTTATTTCATTCCAGACACACCAGCCAGGGAGCACATCGTCCTATATCTATCCTATCGAGCTCTTGAAGAATTTTGTTCATTTCAAGTGTTTCATATTTCCGTCCTCCAGAGAAGACAGCTTCATGCTCCTCAATATCTCCTGACAGGACAAAGCTGCTGTTAGAATTCAATTCACTGGGGAATGTTACTGGCTGCTTCATAGATTGGAATTGGCAATTGACACTGTAAGATTACTGTATAAAATATCTTCAATTGTATTGCCAGATTGCCGGGCACATGCGGGGCTTTAAGAAAAAGAACTTAACTTACAGGCATTGAGTGTCAGAGAACCTACTGTTGCGTGCGCATCCTGTTTAGATACAATCTATTGATAATTGTTAGAATTGACTTATACCGACGCCATCGACGTGGTCAGAGCATTATAACGCTCATCGAAGCTGGTAACACATTTCCCATGGGTTAAAAGTCGCAAAGGATAGCGTAGGAACAAGTTTGGCTAGTAAAGTCCAGTTATTCAAAATCATCCGAATTTCATTTCAGAAACAAGTGAGAGAAAGCCACATTATTGCATGAGTCCAAATTTAGAAATTCAGGAGAACTGAAGGGATAGCTGGTGTTGGGTGCTGTAGTAATGAAGGAGATAAACTTGTTTTACAGAGGGAGAGTTCACAGATGGGAAACTCAGTTTTAACATCACATTTAACGCACTCAATTCCGCAGGTCCTGAACATTATACATAACATGGAAGGGGAAAGCAGCATTCCCAGCCCAGAGAAACCATTCGTGTTGTGAATGTGGTTAAGGATTAACTGGTCATGTGATCTGGGAAGACACCAATGTGACGGGACCAGGGCGAGGTTATGTGAATGTGGGGACTGTGAGAAGGAATTCACTTACCCCTCCCAGTGGGACAATCACTGACACAGTCACACTGGGGAGAGGCTGGTCATCTGCCCCATGTATGGGAAGAGATTTACTCGCTCTTGCAATCTGCTGAGGCACCAGAGAGTGCATAGAGGACTTAGATCTGCTCTGTGTGAGAGAAAGGATTCATTCAAATCTTTCTCCTGCAGAGACACCAGTGCATTCCCATGGGGGAGAGGCCATTCACCTGCTCCATGTGCAGGAAAGGATTCACTCAGTCTTCTGATCGACTGAGACTCCAGCGAGCCCACACAGGCCATTCAGATGCTCAGTGTGTCAGAAGGGATTCAGTGATTTATCCCGCCTGCTGATACACCAGCGGGTTCACATTGGGTAGGAGCTGTTTCCCTCTCTGTGTGACAAGGGATTTGCTGAGTCTTCAACATGACTGAGAGCCCAGTGAGTGCACACAGGGAAGTGGTCATCCACCCGCTCCATTTGGGGTAAAGTTCACACATCACTGCAGGACTCTGATTCTGGAGTTACTGTTCATCAGAGTCAGGACTGGACCTTGTTCATGATGACACTGTGGGGTATTGATACTGTTGTTGTTAATCACATTAATTGGGCTGGAGTTTATTGAATTTACATTGCCACTTTCTGAACGTCAGGGTGTCTCTCTGTCACATTGCTGTTTGTGGAGACTCATGGCCCAATGAACAGGGAATCATCTGTCTTGATTTAAATTGTGATTGTAGCACTGCTGCTTCTCAGCATCAGGTACAAGGATGGAATCCAACCTTGGTCAACGGCCTGTGTGGAGTTCCCGCATTCTCCCCATGATGGTGTGTGTCCTCTCCAGGTGCTCTGGTTTCCTCTCATAGGTTTCCTCTAAATATGTGCAGGTTAGGTGGATCCGTCATGCTAAATTGTCCACAGTGACCAGGAATGTGCAGACTAGGTAGATCACCCATGGGAAATGCAGTATTACAGGGATGGAGTGCTCTGGGTGGGATGTTCTTCAGGTGGTCGGCGGGGGTTTGATGGGCCAATGTTCTCCTTCCACACTGTTGGGATTCTACTCTATGATTGAGGATAAAGGCTTAACAGCAGAGTATCCTTGGAGAAGGAGCATGTGGTGTGTATCAATGCTTTCGATGCCTTTAGATAGAGGTGGGCACCGCAGGGGATACAGTGCTTTATCTCCACCGCTACCCCCTCCTCCCCTCAAATCTACTTTGACTTAGTCTCTTCCCACTCTGTCACTTGCAATGGTTTCCTTTGCCCATAATGGGCTTTGTTGTCAAATGGTTTACTGCTGATGATTATAGGTTAACATAAAGAAAAATTATGTAATTATTATTTTGATGGTGGTAAGGTTGCTCAGCTGTGTGTGATAACACGTCTGGGTAGGAGAAATGCGGGGGGGGGGGGGCAGATTGCTTCACAACTCACAGAACGAGAACTGAAAAGCAGTTAAATCAAAACAAAGATTCAGAGAGGGAGGGAATATTTCCCTGCAGTTTGAGTAACTGGAAAGTGATGGTGTCCGGGAAGAGACAGGATTTTGTTCTAAAGGGCATTTGAAATTTTAAAACCTGTTATATTCAGATATTTCCAATTCTTTTACTTTTATTTATTGTGGAATAAACTTTAACACAAGGTTAGCAAATTTGTTTTTTTAATGTAAAAGACAAATGTTAAATAAAACCCATCAAATCAACCCTCACTGAAAACCGATGTGGACGTGTAATCTCCTGGAGAATCCCTGTCCTGCCTACTCCTTCCTGCCCGGGCATATATACGTACCTGGAAGATAGCAGCAGGAGGCGGCCATTCGGCCTTTTGATTGTGCTCCACCATTCAATGGACGAGGCAGTCAGTGTCCCTCATCAACCTGCAGTAACATCAACTGGGTTTCAGCAACTAGAGATAGAAACCATTTCCAGGATATGGGCATCACTGGCTCAGCCAGCATTTATTCCCCATCTCTCGTTACCCTTGAGAAGATGGTAGTGAGCTGCTGTCTTGAACCATTCACAATCCATTTGGCACAGATAGACCGACGATGCTGGGAGAGAGAGTGTTGCAGGATTTTGGCCGTGTAATTCCCCATCTTTGGTTTGTCAAATTCTGGAAAACTCAATCACGATTGGCACATGATTTTGATATTTCAGTCTACAAATCTTCACCATCTAGCACCCTGTATAAATGAATAGGTACAGATTAGAAATTTAGAACAGACAATTCTCGTTTCTCTGGAATATTTTCCCCCTTTGTTCTCCCAAAGCTGTAACCTTCCGGCCCACTTACTCTCTCCCACCATTCTGACTCTGTTGCCCCTAATGTACACCCTCCCCATTCTCATGGAGTTATTGATAAACCGATCCATGCCACCACTTTGCGTCCTGGTTAGACTCTGCACCTTTTCTGGGTCCACTTCCTTTCCCTTCAGTTGCTACATTCTGTAACAGCAGAATGAAAGAAAAGGAAACAGAAAGGGAGGTGGCAGATCCTGGACAGAAGAGGAACCTTCAGTCTGGGAGAATGGGTCAGATCCTTCCTTGTTTCTCATTGGTCAATTCCAGTGTTATGACGAGTTGGGGATGGAACTTGGTCCCATGTGGGTGTGCTGATACTTTTGACCCTCCAACAGATCAATACTACAAGCAAATACGTTCCTCCTCCAGACAACCAGAGTGAAATACTTTCCACTAGTTACCTCAAAGCACAAGCTCCAAAACCCACCCACATTCTGCACGTGCGCAGTGCCAGGTTTCCCCACACACATGCGGTTCCTATCTCGGAATTTGGGAGTTGTAGTCCCCATGCAGCCACTGGAGCCCTGTCTCTGGAACGTGAATGAAAAGTGTGGGTGAAGGGATGTTGTGTATCAGATCCCTATTCAGACACATGGGACATATGGGCTGTCACTGGAATTTACTGAGACATCCGCTTAGACAACCTGATTTACGACATAAGGAACATAGATTCAGCCAGTTGGGGGATTGGGAGGTTAATAAGGGGCAGCAGGTTTTAAGCAGAGGTTATACCTATCCAGCAGGATTTAGGAATATGAGTACACAGCAGTCAGTCTTCACAGTGGAAGATACGAAGAACATGCCAGTAATTGATAAGGAGACAAAGGAAGGTGAGTACCAAGAAACAATCATTATCATGAAAGCGTTAGAGCTGGGCAAGCTAATGTAGCTAAAGGTAGACAAGTCAGTCTCCTTGCTCATATGGAATACATCCCAGGGTGCTACCAGAGATAGCGGGAGAAATAGTAAACATACTTAGAGTTATAGCGTCCTACAGCAGAGACAGGGCCTTTTGCCCAAACTGGCCCATGCCAACTAGAATGTCCATCCACGCTAACCCCATTTCCCTGCACTTGGCCCATCTGCTTCTGACTCTTTGCTATCCATGTATTTGTCCAAATGCCTTTCACATGTTGTTAATGTAGCCACCTAACCACTTCCACTGGCACCTCATCCCATAAATGTACCACCCTCTAAAAACAGTTGCCCCTCGGGTTCTCTTGTATTCTTTCTCCTCTAACCTTAAGCTGACGCCCCCAGTCCTTGATTCCTTGGGAATAAGACCGAGTGTATTCACCTTACCCAAGCCTTTCATGGTCTTATGCACTGCTATATGATCCCCCCTCTGTTTCCTCTGCTCTAAACAAAAATGTCCACGCTTGTCCAACCTTTCCCTATAACTCAGACCCCTGAGCCCTGGCAACATCCTTTTAAGTTCTTCTGCACTTTTTACAGCTTAATAACTGAAACCCACACTGCATTCATCACATTTCCAGGGTTTCCCCACGAGGATGGAACTGACGTGACAACGCCAATGGATTACAAGCCAATGATCAATAATTCACTCCTTTACAAAATTCCCATTTTCATGGTTTTTCCATGAGACAGGTATCGTTGTGTCTTTCTGGTTGCATGACTAATTAAAAACTTGACCTCATACAAAATAAATCTGAGGCTTAACTGTTCCTGGGAAATGTGCCAAGCTTTTTTCAGACTTTTACAAACAAATGAACTGTCTCTCCACACTCACCACACGAACATGGACCATTCCAGTCACACTGATATTTGAAATATTTGCTCATGGACAGAATGCACCTTTCCTTCCACATGAAACGGCTAATGATATTTACTTGATCCGTGCCGATCTGAATATCAGATCTGAACATGAAGTTCAATCTGAATTTCTCAACCGCAAATTCACCCTTTCAGTACCCTACAACAGAGAAAACAAGTCACCACTGTTAATACAGGATTCGTAAGGTAATTGTAATATTAAATTGTAGTTTCCTTGTTCACCCAAAGCTTTAAATGTCAGTGTCAATTTCTTTCTTCCATGAACTGAAATCCAAACCAATCTCCTCACTCCTTCCTTCCACACCCAGTTTTCACACACTCTCTCTCTCCTCTATTTGAATTCAATTTCCTAGCTCCTGTCTACAGGCTATGAACCAAATCAATGATTCTGACTCGGAGCCTCCTGGGTATTGGATAATCCTCCCCCCACCTCCCAGGGTTTCCTTCCTGGTCAGAACCACATTGTGGAAAAAAAAAACAATCTGGAACCTCTTACTTATTTTCCCCAGCCCACCCTCTGATGAGAACCATCCTGCATACATTGCTTCTTGCACACTCTGGCCAAATCATATCTGGTTGAACTAAAATGAACCAAATTAGAACTCTAATTGCATGCCCATCCTTATCCCTTTCCATAATATTCCTGAATATTCACACGAGTTCTGATAACTTTCTGAAAAATGATCCCCCACTGATACTTTGACAATTCGTCAGGATACCAGGAGAGGGGCCATTCCTCTGTGTCCTGCTCTCAGAGGGAGCTGACACACACCCACAGCCTCCTTCCCTGGCACTGACCCATACTGCACGTACGTCAACAATTGGCCAGCACTGCGCCTGTGCACTGGTCTCCCCTCCGACTGCACATGCACACAGGAGCATGGGTGATTGACAGCAGCTGCTGTCCAATAGGGTGGATGGGGCGGGGCTGGATTGGGACAATGGGATTGTAAACAATGAACCAATGTGGAGGACATTGGGGGATGGACAGGTCAGTGAGGGACAGGATCAGTGCAGCAGCAGGAGGGGATCCTGGACAAACTGACAGGAGAGAAACGACAGGAACGTTCTGTTTGGCGGCTCAGGCAGGGACAGTTGGGAGACTGTATGGGCTGGTGGCTTGGGCACGTTTTCCAATCAGCCTCTTCACAGATGCTGTCATTCAACTCTAAACCCGATTCTCCTTGTCCAGAGGTATGGACACTACCATCAAATCCTGGTGGGCTAGTGGAAAGAAGGGAAGATGTTATAATCTCACTCATATGGAAACTCCATGAGCTCCTCCCACTTACTGCCTATGGTGGGGATGGAGGGGACAGAGCAGATGGGAGCGGGGTTAGGGATATAGGGACTACCTTTCAAAAGGAACTCATCTGTGTTGGCGATATTAACAAGACTCAATACACAGTCACTAACACAAAGCTGGTGTACGTGAACTTGAGACAGAATATTAACACCTATGCAGACCCTAATGTAGAGTTCAGTCCTGGATATTCATAACAGCTTTGTGCGGGGAAAATCATGTCTCATGAACTGGACTAAGTTTACTGTAGAGGTGACAAAGAGAATTGATGACAAAGAGAGGTGGACATGATCTACATGGACTTTAGTAAGGTGTTCGCAAGGTTCCTCATGGGAGACTGGTTAGTAAGGTTAAATCTCATGGAATACAGTGAGAACTAACCATTTAAATACAGAACTGCCTCAAAGATAGAAGACAGAGGGTGGTGTCAGAGGGTTTGCTTTTCAGGCTGGATCCTGTACTTCTCGTCATTTATATCAATGATGTGGATGTGAACATAAGAGGTATTGTCAGTAAGTTTGCAGATGACACCAAAATTGGAGGTGTGGTCGACAGTGAAAAAAATTACCTCAGACTGCAAGGGGATCTGCATCAGATGTTTGAATGGGCTGAGGAGTTCAATTTAGAAAAAGGTGAGGTGCTGCATTTTGGAAAAGCAGACCTTGGCAGGACTTATCCAGTTAATAGTAAGTTCCTGGGGAGTGTTCCAAAATAAAGAGACCTTGGAGTGCAGGTTCATATTTCCCTGAAAATAGAATCGCAGGTAGATAGGATAGTGAGGAAGACAGTTGGTCTGCTTTCCCTTATTGGTTAGAGCTTTGAGTATAGGGGTTGGGAGCTCTTATTGTGGCTGTACAGGACATTCATTAGGAAACTTTTGGAATATTCCATGCAATTCTGGTCTCCTTCCTATCAGAAGGATGTTCTCATACTTGAAAGGGGTCAGAATAGAATTACAAGGATGTTGCCAGAGTTGGATAGGGTGTTTTCCCTGGAGTGTCAGAGGCTGAGGGGTGACCTTATAGTGACTTATAAAATCAGGCAGGGCATGGGTAGTGCAAACAGACGAAGTCTTTCCCCTGTGGTTGGGGAGTACAGAACTTGGAGACACGGAGGGGAGGGTAGGCAGAGAGAGGTGGGCAGAGCATGTGTGTGAAGAGAGGGTTATGGAGATAGAGAGGAGAGGCACAGAAACGGATGAGGGGAGAGAGGAGGGGGACAGACACTAGGGGACAGACAGAGGAGTGGGGAGGACGGGGCAGGGGATGAGGGGTACAATGAGCAGGGGGGAGGACACAAAACCGGAGGAGGGGACAGAGAGCGGGGGTGAACAGACAGCTGGGGTGGGGAGAACAGAGAGTGGGGGGGGTAAAAGAACAGAAAGCAGGGGGGTAGAGAACAGGGAGTGGAGGGGAGGAGAACAGGGAGCGGGGGGGAGAACAGGGAGCGGGGGGGAGGAGAACAGGGAGCGGGGAGGAGAACAGGGAGCGGGGGGGAGGAGAACAGGGAGCGGGGGGGAGGAGAGCAGGGAGCGGGGGGGAGGAGAACAGGGAGCGGGGGGGAGGAGAACAGGGAGCGGGGGGGAGGAGAACAGGGAGCGGGGGGGAGGAGAACAGGGAGCGGGGGGGAGGAGAACAGGGAGCGGGGGGGAGGAGAACAGGGAACGTGGGGGAGGAGAACAGGGAGCGGGGGGAGGAGAACAGGGTGCGGGGGGAGAAGAACAGGGAGCGGGGGAGGAGGAGAACAGGGAGCGGGGGGGAGGAGAACAGGGAGCGGGGGGAGGAGAACAGGGAGCGGGGGGTAGGAGAACAGGGAGCGGGGGGGAGGAGAACAGGGAGCGGGGGGGGAGGAGAACAGGGAGCGGGGGGGAGGAGAACAGGGAGCGGGGGGGAGGAGAACAGGGAGCGGGGGGGAGGAGAACAGGGAGCGGAGGGAGGAGAACAGGGAGCGGGGGGGAGGAGAACAGAGAGCGGGAGTGAACAGAGAAGGGGGGAAACAGTGAGCGGGAGAAACACAGGAAGAACAGAAAGGGGAAGGTGACAGACACTTATTTTATTTTATAGATCTACAATTCAACCCTGTTCCTTTTTTCTCCTCCTCACCTTCAATCCCTCCGAAGGGCTCAGAACAACTGTACAGTTCCTGTAAAGTAGAGTTTCATGGAGATCAGGTGCTGAAGGTGGCATTTGGGACAGTGACCTTTATTGGTCTGTGCACTGATCAATAAAGGAACCTGTATTCAATTCCACTGTGTGGTGTTTGCACATTCTTCCTTTAAGTGTCTCTGTGGGCTTCCTCTGGGTGCTCTGATTTCCTCAAACAAACCAAAATCGTGCAGGTCAGGTGGATTAGCTGTGGGAAATGCTTGGTTACATGGTTCAGGTGCGATGTTGTTCCGATGGTTGTTATTGTCTCATGGGCTGAATGGCCTGCTTCCACATTTTAGGGATTCTGTGACTGAGTATAGGGGGTAGGAGGTCATGTTGTGACGGTATAGGGCATTAGTGAGGCCTGTTTCAGAGTACTACATTCAAATCTTGTCTCCCGACTTCAGAAATGTTACCAGAATAGGACTCAACCCCATAATGACAAGTTCCTGGGAAGTTTTGACGAACAAATAGACCTTGCAGTGTGGGTTGATAGTTCTTTGAAAGTGTGGTTGAAGGTAGACAGGTCAGTGAAGGTGGTGTGCGGTATGCTAGCTGTTATTGGGCAGTGCATTGAGTATAGGAGTTGGGAGATCATGTTTCGGCTGTACAGTTTATTAGCTCGACCACTGTTGTAATGCCCAAACTGCTTTCAATTCCAGTCTCCCTGCTATTGGAAATATGTTGGGAAACTTGGAAGAGTTCAGAAAAGATTTACAAGGGTGTTGCCAGTATTGAAATATTTGAACCATAGGGAGGAGCAGAGGATATTTTCCCTGGAGCAGTGGACAGTGTGGGATGGCATTATACAACTTCCTTCAAGGCTGCAATGTTTCCTGCATCTGTCACCATTTCAGATGCTGCCCGACCTGCTGAGGATCTCCAGCATGTTTTGGTTTTGTTGCAGATTTCCACCATTTTGCTGAAGCACTTGGAGACAGAGAGCTGTATAGCTCCAGGTTTTGCTGACTCTGATTCCTGGGATGGCAGGACTGATGGATGAAGAGGGACTCAATCCTCATTTAATCCTCCTTTCCTTTGGCTTTCTGAGCTGCTGACTACCTCACTAATATTCTACCTCCCATTCCCTGTCCTGAATCTGACCTATCTAAGCCTACACTTTAGTTCTCAGCCCCCTGGTAGACTAGTTACAACCTCACCAATGGAACTGCAAAAGCACCCACCAGGGGATTTCTCCCAGCACTACCCAGGGGTAACCAGTCAGGCTGGTACAGGTCCCACCCAGAAACAGTCCCAGTGCCTGAAGAATCTAAACCTTGCTCTGGTACACCATTTCCCCAGCCACATATCCAGCTGATCTGCCCTCTTATTCATGCTCTCACTAGCACATGGCACTAGGTGCAAGTCTCGCATTATTACATTTCAGGAGCTACATTTTAATGCGTCCCTGATCTCCCTATATCCAGCTTTCAGGTCCTCATCCCTTTGTTAAGCGATGTCATTGGTATCTGTGTGTTGCACGACCACGGGCTGTTAAACCTCCAGCTCCAGAATGTCCTGCAGCCGCTCCATGATATCACGGATCCTAGCTCCAGGAGGTAACGTACCATCCTGGATTCATGTCTGTGGCCACAGCACTGCCCGCCCTAACCCTGAGCATTGAATCCCCTGTCACTATAGCCGTGTTTCCTCTCTTTCCTCCCGCTCTGTGCAGCCGAGCTCTCTGTGGTGTCATGAACCTGGCTGTTGCTGATTTCCCGAGAAGCCACCCCACCCATTCTCACCCTTACAGAATCCCAAGTGATAGACAGTATCAGTATGAGAAGGGGATAACAACGGGCGACTCCTGTACTCACTTCCTGAGCCTTTTACTTGATCTGATGTTCACCCATTCCCTTTCTGCCTGTGTAACCCTCACCTGCAGTGTGACTAACTCACTAAACGTGCTGTCCATAACATTCTCAGTATTGCAGATGCTCCACAGTGAGTCCACTCTCAGCTCCAGCTCGGAAAAGCAGTTTCCCAATGGCTGCAGATGGGAACCCTTGCTGCACAAATAGTCGTCAGGGACACTGGAAGCGGCCTTTATTTCCCACATTGTGCAAGAGGAGCACACCACGGCTCTGAGATGCCCGGTCACAACATCTCTCTACATTCATCTAGCTACTCCCATTAAGAGAATTTAAATAAGTGAGCAACCTTCCTTCACTTCAAACATGTCCATTATAATAACAAAAAAAAATCTTTACTTAAGCTAATATGTCATACTTTAAAAATGTAAATACTCCGCAGGTATCACTGACAAATTGGGTATTCTCATTGGGACTGTGAATTTCTGAAAGGCCTGAACTAAAACTCAGTTTCAGCTTCACCTTCTCCCTGTCTCACCTCACTATTTACACCCAACTCCAAAACACTCTCATTGAGCCAAGCAGCACTCTTTGCAGCCCTGCCATTTTCATTGTCTGCTCACACCTACACTTCCCTCATCCTCCTGTACTGTTCCAATACACCTCAATGGGAGCTCAGGACCAGCATCACATCTTTCAATTTAGCCCTTTGTAACCCCAGAGTCAAAATGGACTTCAGCAGTTTTTGAATGAACAGACAGTTGTCAGAATCTGGAACGTTCCACCTGAAATGGTGCTGGAATTTGAGTCCACAAGGATTTTCAATGAGAAATTTGCAGAGAATTCGAAGTAGGGAGTTTACAGATTAACATTATAAAGTGGATGATTGAGACTAAATCTGACAGTTCCTGCAAAAAGACGAGGTGTAATTTGGATAAATCTGTGCTCTCTCTCAGGCCAATACCTCCTTCCACAGCTGCAGGGCCAAGAATTGAACACATACCCCAAAGGTGATCCAACCATGAACTTGAACATCTTTCAGCTTTTGGCTTGACAAAAATATTGAAGATATTTTCCCACAGACAGAACAGACAAACCTTTCTCGTTCCACTGTTAAATGCCAATGATATTCAGATCCTGATGACTCTGCTGACTGTAGAAACTTGTGTATTGAGATCCCAGTCTCAATTATTCTCAATTAATATCCTATAAAATGAATTCACAAAACAAAGCTCACAGTCAGTGCAAGATGAATAGTGAAGGCAAACACTTCTCTTGGTATGTGTTGGATGTGTAATTGCTCCTCTTCAAATCACCTCGCCCCCGCCCAGAAAGAGGACACGTGCATGCTCCTTGCTGTACCTTGCCCCAAATAAAGATGGCGGCCATAACCCAGAACCTCTCACTGCCTGAGGCCCAAGCCATCTTCCCCTTTGCTGCAAATGTGGGACCAAGAGTTTCTAATTCAGACTAACGACCTGCACAGACTGTAACTAAACACTACACTGATACATTTCATCTGGTTTCTGCTGCCACTTTCCCCTTTCCCATTTCCTCCACCTGCACACATCAAGGGTCATCACGGGTCCAGTGACCCTTCTTCAGAACCGATGACTGCTGGGAAAATTAGAATCCCTTCAGGAAACAGGCCCTTCAGCACAACAATTCCACACCCACCCTCCGAAGTTAATCCCACCCAGACCCATTCCCTACCCAATTACTCTCCTTTTCCCCGGACTAATGCTCATCCCTGAACACTATGGGAAATTTAGCTGGGCTAGTTCACTTGACCTACACATCTTTGGACTGCAGGAGATAGGGGTTAAAGAGTAACTAACAGGTGGGGACAGAGCCCGAAGAGAGACAGGAACATTTGGTAAGATAAAGGAGTGGGAATGTGGAAAGCTGTTAATGGAGGAGACAGGAACCTTCCAGCATTTCAGTGGCGGTGGTGGAAATGGTGGCTGATGATCTACATTGTGCCTGCAAAAAAGACCGAGCTTCCAGTTGCCTGCTCTTTAACACACAAGACAGTTCTCTGTCCAACAGCTCAGTCTCATGCTTACTGCAGTGTTCCAGTGAAGCTTGATGCAAGCTGGAAGAACACTTCAGAACATACCAAATGGCTTCCTATTTCAATGACTAAATTTCCCCTCACGTGGTCAACAATACTCTCCAGTGTATCTCCTCCACTTCGCACACCACTGCCCTTGAACCCCACCCCTCCAAATGCAACAAAGATGGAATCCCACCATCCTCACCTTCCACCCAGATACAACGCATCATCTTCTGCTATTTCCACCATCAGATCCAACCACCTGAGATGTATTTCCCTCCCCACCCCTTTCAGCATTCCACAGAGACCATACCGTCTGTGACTTCCACGTTAGATCCACACTCCCCATCAACCCATCCTCCACTCCAGGCACCTTCGCTTGCCACTGCAAGAGGTGGAAAACCTGTGCCCACACCTTCCCCTCACCTCCATCCAAGGCACCGCAGGATCCTCCCACATTCAGCATAGAGTTCCCTGCCCACCCAAACACCTCACCTATTGTGTCCTTTGCTCTCCGGACGCCAAATTGTGGAATATTTCAGGGAACATTTCTGGGATACATGCAACAACCAACCCCACCGCCGACCACTTCAGCTACCCACCCCCCCGGCGCCACGCTGCCAAGGACATGCAATCCTCCACCCCTAAATCCGAGCCACCCGACACCTGGAGGAAGAACACCTCATCTTCCACCTTGGGAACTTTCAACCACATGGCATCAAGGTTTCCTCATCTCCTCTCCCCCAACTTATCTCAGATTGAACCCTCCAACTCGACACAGGCCTCTTGAACATTCCCACCTGCCCATCTTCCTTCCCAATTATCCATTCCACCCTCTCACCACTACCCTCCATCTACAACCACCTATTGCCTCCCTAGCTCCCTTCCCCCAACCCCAAAACCCTTCCCTATTTATCTCTCAGCTGTATTCCAACACCCACATTTCTGATGAAGTGCTGACATGCCCAATAAGTCAATTCTCCTGCTCCTTGGATGCTTTCTGACCTGCTGTGCTTTTCCAGAGCCACACCTTAACATAAGATGGAAGAACAACACCTCATCTCCCACTCGGGGACCCTGCAATCCTCTGGCTTCAACATCAAATTCAATAAATTTAGGTCCTGAACTCTCCCACGTCCTAGTGTCTTTTCCCCCTACCTTATATACCAGGCCTTGTTATTAGGTAGCCTGCAATTACACTCTACCTATGATTAGCCACTTACAGTCCCCATAAACAGCTATTCATCCTCCCCCTCAGATATTTATCCTCTCCTTTGTCCAACCGCTCCTATCTCTCTCTTTGGACTCTATCCCCACCTATCATTTACTCCTTAACCCCAATCTTCTGCATAAAACCCAACATTTTGTTCTCAGTAACATCAGTTCCTGAGGAAGAGTCACTGGATTGAAAATGCGAATGGATTTCTCTTCACAGATGCTGCCAGATCTGCTGAGCTTTTCCAGCACCTTCTGGTTGTTGTGTGTGATTTACAGCATCCGATGTTCTTTTGGTTCTAACTTACCCGGAGTATCTAATTCAGGTCTAGCAGACTGAAACAGTGTTTATCAACCTTCCCAGTCCACACTAACTCCATCTCTCTCCCAGTATCTGCTGTCTCTCCCACTCCTTCACATTCAGTCCCCCCTCACAGTGACACTGCGCCTGCAAAGCTGATGGTCATGTGTTGGCCTGCTGGACCCACCCCTCATTCACTCCCATTGGCTGGAGGACCACGCCAACTCTCCTATTGTTCTGAAGTTGCGTCAATCAGCCAGGCCCCATTGTGACCTGAGTGGTGGGATCCTCCCAGGTGCATCAGAGGCTGAGGGGTGACCTCATAGATATTTATAAAATCATGAGGGGCATGGGTAGGATAAATAGAAAAGTTCGTTTCCCTGGGGTGGGGGAGTCCAGAATGAGAGGGCATAGGTTTAAGATGAGAGGGGAAGAATTTAAAATGGATTTGAGGGGCATTTTTTTTTCTCCACTGAGGTTGGTGCGTGTAATGTTATCTTCTGTCAGGAAGTGAAGGATGTTGGTACAATTATACCATTTGGCATCTGGATGGGTATATGAATAGGAAGGGTGTAGAGTGATATGTGCCAAGTGTTGGCAAATGGGTCTAGATTAGGTTGGGATATCTCGTCAGCATGGACCAGTTTAACCAAAGGGTTTATTTTCATGCTGTACATCTCTACGGCTCTGCCCTGTGATGAGCTTCATCATTCACAGTGAATGGGTCAGTATCACAGAGCACAGGGGCTGGGGGCTATTCAGCCCATTGGGGCTGTACTCTCTCCTTCTGGAGATGGTGCCAGTCAGTCCCAACTCACCTCCCATTTGGACATAGCCCTCCAAATCCTTCCTTAAAAATGATACATTTCAAATTTGTTTTGACAATAACTACTGAATCTGCATCCAGCTGTCTTTCAAACTGTTCCAGATGCTCAGTACTTAGTGAGTAAAATAATCTTCACATTTTTCTTTGCATTATTTGCCAGTTACCTGAAAATAGTTACTAAAAATCGTGACGTTAATAATTTCTCACTCTGTCTCTCTGAAAATGAAATACCCTGGAAAAAAATCAACTCCTGGTCGAAATCACTGCTTCACCTTCTCAGCTCCAAGGAGAATTGTCAGACGTTCTGCTAACTCTCCATAAAAGAGAAACCTATCTTAATTTTAATTTATTAGTGCCATAGAGATGTACAGCACTGAAACAGACCCTTCAGTCCAACTTGTCCATGCCGACCAGATATCTTAAATTAATCTCGTCCCACATGCCAGCACTTGGCCCATAGCCTTCTAAACCTTTCCCAGTTACATATCCAGTGAGATGCCTTTTAAATGTTGTAACTGTACCAGCCTGCACACTTTCTCTGGCAGCTCATTCCATACACATAGCACGTTCAGCTTGAATCTTTGCCCCTAATATCCCTTTTCAATCTTTTCCCTCACGCCTGTGCTTTCTAGTTTTGGACTCACTTAAACAGGAATAAGACCCTGGCTGTTTACCCTATCCATGTCCCTCATGATTTTATCAACCTCTATGGTCACCTCTCAGCATCCGATTCTCCAGTAAAAACAGCCTCAGTCTATTCAGCCTCTGCCTACAGCTCAATCCCTCAACCCTGGCAACATCTTTGCATATTTTCTGAATCCTTTCAAGTTTCACAATATCATTCCGATAGCGGGGAGACCAGGACCGAAAGCAGAATTCCAGAAGTGGCTGAATGAATGTTCTGTACAGCCGCAAAATGACGTCACAACTCCTGTACTCAATGCACTGACCAATAAAGGCAAGTACACCAAACACTTTCTTCACTACCCTGCCTATCTATGATTCCACTTTCAAGGAACTATGAAACTGCACTCCAAGGTGTCTTTGTTCAGCAACACTCCCCATCACTATTCCATTAAGTATATAAGTCCCACCCTGATTTGCTTTTCCAAAATGCAGAACCTCACATATATCTAAATTAAACTGCATCTGCCACTCCTCAGCCCATTTGATCGGAGTCTCATTGCCCTCACGGGTAACTTTGCTGTCCATTGCACTTCCGATTCTGGTGTCTATTGTAAACCTACTAATCATAGCACCTATATTCATGTAGAAATCATTTATATAAATGGCAAAAAGCAGTGGATCCAGCACCCAGTCTGACAGCATATTGCTCATCACAGGCTTCCAGTCCAAAAAGCACCCTCCACTATGACACTGACTGGTCAGCAAGTTTAGAGCTCATGGAATACAGGGAGAACTAACCATTTGGATACAGAACTGGCTCAAAGGCAGAAGACAGAGGGTGGTGATGGAGGGTTGCTTTTCAGACTGGAGGCCTGTGACTAGTGGAGTGTCACAAGGATCACTGCTGGATGCACTACCTTTCGTCATTTATATCAATGACTTGGATGTGAACATAGGAGGTATAGTTAGTGAGATGACACCAAAACTGGAGGTGTAGTGGACAGTGAAAAAGATTACCTCAGAGTATAAAGGGATCTTGATCAGATGGGTGAATGGGCTGAGGAGTGGCATTTTAGGAAAGCAAATTTTAGCAGGACTTATACACTTAATGGTAAGGTCCTGAGGAATGTTACTGAAGAAAGAGACCTTGGAGTGCAGGTAGATAGGATAGTGAAGGAGGCATTTGGTATGCTTTCATTTATCAGACAAAGTATTGAGTACGGGAGTTATGAGATCATGTTGCGGCTATGGGGTACTGGGCTAATGGTCGGATACTTGGTAGTGTGGAAGAGCAGAGGGATCTTGGTGTCCATGTACACAGATCTCTGAAAGTTGCCACCCAGGTAAATAGTGCAGTGAAGAAGGCATATGGCGTACTGGCTTTTATTGGTAGAGGAATTGAGTTCCGGAGTCCTGAGGTCATGCTGCAGTTGTATAAGACTCTGGTGCGGCCGCATCTGGAATATTGTGTGCAGTTTTGGTCGCCATACTATAGGAAGGATGTGGAGGCACTGGAACGGGTGCAGAGGAAGTTTACCAGGATGTTGCCTGGTATGGTAGGAAGATCCTATGAGGAAAGGCTGAGGCACTTGGGGTTGTTTTCATTGGAGAAAAGAAGGTTTAGGGGTGACTTGATAGAGGTGTACAAGATGATTGGAGGGTTAGATAGGGTTGACAGTGAGAACCTTTTTCCACGTATGGAGTCAGCTATTACAAGGGGGCATAGCTTTAAATTAAGGGGGGGTAGATATAGGACTGATGTTAGGGGTAGGTTCTTCACTCAGCGAGTCATAAGTTCATGGAATGCCCTACCAGTAGCAGTAGTGGACTCTCCCTCTTTATGGGTATTTAAGCGGGCATTGGATAGGTATATGGAGGATAGTGGGTTAGTGTAGGTTAGGTGGGCTTTGATCGGCGCAACATCGAGGGCCGAAGGGCCTGTACTGCTCTGTATTCTTCTATGTTCTATGTTCTATGTTCTATACAGGACATTGGTTAGGCCACTTTTGGAATGTTGCGTACAAATCTGGTCTCCCTCCTAAAGGAATGATGTTGTGAAACTTGAAAGGGTTCAGAAAAGATTTACAAGAACGTTGCCAGGGTTGGAGGATTTGAGCTAGGCTGGGGGTTGAATCGAGGTTGAATAGACTGGGGCTGTTTTCCCTGCAGCATCGGAGGCTGAGAGGTGATCTTATCGATGTATATAAAAACATGAGGTGCATGGATAGGATAAATAGACAAAGTCTTTTCCCTGGCGTGGGGGGGATCCCAGCACTAGAGGGCATAGGTTTATGGTATGAGGGGAAAGACTTTAAAGAGACTTGAGAGGCAACGTTTTCACACAGAGGGTGGTACGTGTATGGAATGAGCTGCCAGAGGAAGTGGTGGAGGCCATTATGATTGCAACATTTAAAAGGCATCTTCATGTGTATATGAATAGGAAGGATATGGGCCAGGTGCTGACAGGTGGGACTAGATTGCATTGGGATATCTGATCAGCATGTACTGGTTGGACCGACAGTTCTCTGTTTCTGTGCTGTCCATCTATGACTCTTTGACCTTCCAGCCAATTCCGTATCCAAACAGCTAGTTCCACTAGAATTCTATGGTGTTGAACCTGCTAACCAGTGTGTTATGTGAAACCTTGTGTCTTCTCAAGTCCAAGTTGATGATTTCAATGTACAAAGCCATGCTGACTCTCCCTAATCATTTCTTGCTTTTCCAATGACATGTAAATCCTGTCCCTGAGAATCCCTTCCAACAACTTCTCTGCCACTGACTTCAGGCTCACCGGTCTATAGTTCCCTGGCTTTTCCTTACCACCTTTCTCAAATAATGGCACCAGTCTTCCAGCACCTCACCTGTGGCGATCAATGATACAAATATCGCAGCGAGGGGCCCAGCAAAAGCTTCCCTAATTACCCACAAAATTCTGGGATACACCTGATCAGATTCCAGGGATTTATCCAACTTTATGCATTTTAAGACATCCAGTACCTCCTCCTCTGTAATATGTACACTTGCCAAGTTATCACTATTTATTTCTCCAACTTCTCTAAGTTCCATATCCCCTTTCAGTAAAAACTTACTTGAAATACTTATAGAATCTCTCCCACCTCCTGCTGTTCCATAGACAGTCTTGTTGATCATTGAGGGTCGCTATTCTCTGCCTAGTTTTTCTTTTGTCTTTAGTGTATTTGTAGAATCTCTTTGGATTCTCCTTAAACCTATTTCCCAAAGCTTTCTGATGTCTCCTTTTTTGCCTCCTGGTTTCCAGCGAGTATACTCCTACTTCCCTTATCGTCCTCGAGGGATTCACAAAAACACAGTGGGGTCTATACCTGCCATATCCTTCCTTCATTTTCTTGACCAGAGCCTCAATTTCGCAGCTCATGCAACATTCTCGACGTCTCCCAGCCTTGGCCTTAACAGGAACATACTGTCTGTGTAGTCTCATTGTCACAGGCCTATGGAGGCAATGGCAGATGAGGACAGATAAACAATCATTATAAGTAAAGAGGTACTGTTGGGAAAGCTAACCACACATCCTTATTTATATAATTCCTCTCTAGCCTCAGAACAATCACTATCTCTGCATCAAAAACATCTCAATCTCTGCAACATCCTCCAATCTCTAATCTCCTCCAGTCTCAACACCCTCCCTATCTTTAATTTTGTCCACCCTCACAAATCTCGGTGATGTGCCTTTCTTTAATTCCAGCCTTCAAAATAACCCATTTTTATTTCAGATTCCTGCACCCAGAGCTCCACAATGTCCCGCTTAACCTCGGTCACATTTTCCTCCAAAAAACATTAATCAATCACGTATCATCTATTCTAATATCACCTTCTCTGACCTGGTTTCTATTGTGGCTTGTCATATTCCTATATTACGCGTCTTTGGTCTACATGACAGAAAACGGTTTTGTGGTCCATTGGATTTATGCTGTAAAGAAATCTCCCAGCTAACTATTTTAATCCCATTTTCCAGCACAGAACACATAGACCTGTCAGCCTTGGCCTTGCAAGTGTGTTCCTAAATAGATTTTAAATGCCTTCGGGATTTCTGTCTCTCACTCTCTTCCAGACAGTGAGGTTTAGTGCAACTGTTGCTCTATGCTATCACCCACAGGGTTCAGAGCAGCTAGGTCTGTGTGAACCACAGATCGCCCACACATTGGGAAGGATGGCAGGGTCCCTGAGAGGGGGCACAGGAGAGTTACCAGGATGGTTCAAGGAATGGGGGATTTTAGTTGCAGAATTTGTGGGGCTTTTTTAATATTAATTGTTCACGTGACATGTGTGTTGCTAATACACATCAAGAATAACCATCCACAATTAATGGACTCTCCTTTTCAACCTCTCCCCTTGCCTGTGCTGTGGTAATGTTCAGGTTAACCACTACTAGACATCTCTCTCTAATGAGAGAGCAGTCCTATGGTCGGGTAGGACAATGCTGACTTGATCTTTTACACAGTGATGCCACTGTGCCTCGAGGGTGGGGAAAGGGAATGCTGAAGGTGGTGGATGGGAAACCACTCAGGTACAGTACTTTATCCTGGAGGATGTTCACTTTCTTTAATATTGTTGGGGGGGGGGGGGGGGATGCACTGATGCAGGCAAGTAGAGAATGTTCCAACACAATCCTGATGTGTACCTTTTTGAGAGCAGACATTGGGGAATCAGCGGTTTGGAAAAAGTGAGAGTATTCTCCTTGTAGCAAAGGAAATTTGGGGAGCAGTGACAAAGCGGTTTACAAAAGTTACACATATAATAATAAACTTTACATCCATCAGCTCATTATACAAAGATTACAGGACACATGTTGAAGATTTGGGAAGATCTATTGAGAGGATGGTTTGATTCAAAGGAGAACTTTTATTCAGCAAATGGTATTGATCTGGAACACAATACTCTCACACAATATGAATATCCAGGTCCTGTTGTATTGAGTAATTCTGTCAGAGTTTGGCGTTACAATGACTGAGATTACCATCTGAATACCTGCCTGTAATACAAGTTTATAAAATCCGTCACTGTCAGTTCAAGTTTGAAACACATACAATCCCCTCCTCCTGGCCCAGGAGGACTGTACACATTACCCCTGGTGGAGGTTAGCAGGCACTTCAAGGGCAAATCTACGTGGGTTTCTATGAGTTTCCACCTTGGGACTTCATGTGACTGAACATGGGACAGAATGTTCCAAGATTAAGTGAGATATGGAGAGCAGGATTTGCTTCATTTTCTTTCCTTCCATTCTGCCGCTGTGCCTTCTCAATAAGACATGGGGTGTGAAAGGCTCATGCACCTTGATGGGCAAGTTGTCTCCATTCTGACCAATGGGCAACAAGCTCCCCCAGTCATGAAACAGAGTATCCCTGAAAGATAGCAACTGCGCATGCTTCCCACTGCCCAGTGCTCACAGTACAGGTTTCGAATAATGAGGAGGGAAATCTCCGAGAAAAGGCACAAAAGGAAAGTTCCAAAAAGTTATAAACAGTTTACAGAGAGATATTCACAGGAAACCTGGGCAACAAGTTGGCAAATAGGGTATAAGTTGGGATAAACTGTAGAAAGCTGCACCACAAAGGGACTGGGGGAAAATGAGCTGGAAACACAGAAAGCGAGCACACAGTTACAACATGGAATCAGGAAAGGGAATGGAATGCTGTCCCTTATATTGCAAACTCTTTGAAATAAGAGTGGAGTATATACCTTAGGGCAACTAAACAAATGGCAAGTGAGACCACATCTGGAGTAACGTGAACAGATTTGGTCACTTTAGTTCATGAAATAGAGCAGTTTATTGGAGGCATTTCAGAGAAGATCCATTGGGATGATTCCTGTTTTGAAGGGATTATCCTGTAAGCAAAGGCTGAATAAATTGGGAATATACTCACTGGACTTTGGAAGAATGAGAGGTGATCTCTTTGAAACATATAGGATTCTGTCAAGGTTTGACAGGGTAAATATGGAGAGGATGTGTCCCATTATGGGTGAGTCTTGAACCAGATTCTGGGTCAGTCGCGTAATCAAGGGTTCTGTTTCAGATTTGTCCAGTTAAAGGCAACACCGACACAGGTTAGGGTTTCAGTAGCAATGGAGCTGGAGTGAAAAGGAGACAATGTTTTAGAAATTGGAATTCGTGGTGTTTGTGATTGCGTAGATGTCTGATCAGAAGGTCACCTTGGGGTCAGATATGAATGCAATATTGTGAAGAATGTAGTTCTGCCTCAGACACTTCCCAGTGAGAGGTAAGAGAAATGTATTTGGAATAGCAACTGAAGGCAATGGGTTTAACAATTACAGTGTTTCATTGCAGCTAATCGAAGCGTGGTAAGCAGTTTGATAACTGAGTAATAGTGGAGTAATGGAGAGGGATGATGGGGAGGGAGAGCTGGGTATTGTCAGTGGACATGTGAAACCTAACACGGTGCTTTTGGGCGATGTCACCTCCTGGCAATATGTAGGTGAGAAACAGGAGGGACCAAGGAGAGATCCTTAAGGGACACCAAATACAAGGAATTCAGAAAGGAAAGGGAGAGTGGAGATGGAGCACGATTTTCCAACAACAGTGAGATCAAATATTAGGTTTTAGCAGAATGGGAAAGAAGGACATAACCAAAAAAGACAGACAGACAAATCATGGAACAATATCTGTGAATTGCAAGGTGGTGGTGGTGGTGGTGGGGGTGGGGGTGGGGGGGGGGGGTGGGGGGTGGGGTGACAAGCAGGAGGATTAGACAGAGATTTGGAATGTCCATGATTTAGCTACACTAGGGTAAATGGTCAAGATGACCTCTAATAAGGCTTGACAAGGGACTCGAGGAAATGCAAGTTTAGGACTAAAATGAGGAGCACACTTGGGAGGAAGTGTGGCTCGGTGGACTAATGGAGAGGGAGGAAAGAAGCAGAGGCAGCTGATTGGATTGTCTCAATGTTATTGACAGAGAAATTCCATGTGCTCCTCACTCTTGTTGTTGGAGGAGACAGGATAATGGACAGTGTTTTTATTTCCAAAACAATAAACAAAACCTGTGATAGTGATTCTAAAAATAAGTGAACAAACCTGTCGTATTTATCATTTATCAAGAATATTAAAATATACAACTGAAGTTCAGGTTGGAATCCCAAATCGGTAGAGGGTGGCTCTGAATTCAAGAAAAAAAATAACTGGAATGAAGAATCTACTGTTTGCCATGGAACCATCGGGGATGTTTTTCTGCCATTGACAATGTCCTTGAGGGAAAGAAACCCAACAGTGGCCCATCAAGTCACTCATTGTATTAATCACTGCACAGTCTCAACAAAGGAATGAAACTGGATGGACCACATTACATCTACCACTGCACTAGCAAATACAACCACACAATCAGCCCTCTTGACCCTGCAACTTCTGCCTCACTGTGGGCCAACAACAGCAGCAGAACTGTACTCCAGCCCAATCTGAAATCTCATCGCCTGATATCCCCCACTTAACCATTAACATCAAGCCAGGGGAATCAACCCTGGTTCAATGGTGAATGCAGGAGGGCATGTCAGGAGCAGTACAAGGCATACCTAAAAATGAGGTGCCAACCTGGTGCAGCTCCCAAACCTGCATGCCAAACAGCAAAAGCAACACCAAATAGAACTAAGTGATCCCATAACCAACAGATTAGATCTGAGTTCTGCAGTTCTGCCACACCTAGTCAAGAATAGTGATGGACAATTAAACAACTCACTGGAGGAAGCATCACAGATATCCCCACCCTTACCGATGGAGGGGTCTCACACATTCATGCAACAGATAAGAGGACAGCATTAGCATTGATTTTCAGACAGCAGTGACAAGTGGATGAGCCTTCTCCATTGGTCCCTGACATCACAGATATGAATCAAATTGGTTGAAAACTCATTTCAAATCAGATCAAGAAATGGATAAGCAGTGTAAAGGTATGGGCCCTGCCAATATTCTGGCAATAATACTGTTGGCTGTGGTCCAGAACCTGCTGCCCACCAAGGCAAGTACTGCTCCAGCACTGGCACCTACTGACTTTGTGGAACATTGCTCAGGGATGTTCCAACACAAAAATACAGGGCAGATCCAACTCAGCAAATTGCCGTCCATCAGTCCACACTTGCTCAGCAGTGAAGTGATGGAAGGTGTCATCGATAGTGCTGTCACGCAGCTGCTCAGCAATAACCTGCTCAGCGATGCCCAGTTTGGGTTCTGCCAGGGCCACGCAGTTCCTGAGCTTGTTACAGACTTGATTCACAAACTGACAAACGGCTGAATGAGGTGAGGATGACAGGCCAGACCCCCTCCAAGACCACTATTTCGATTTCAGTGATATCACCTGACCTCACCACAGTCTCAGCTCATTTGCTGAAACTCTCATTCATTCCTTTTGTTAACTCTAGATTTCATTATCTAAACCCACTCATGGCCAGCATCCCACATTCACCCTCCCGATAATCTCAAGAATATTGAAAACTCTACTGCCGAAGTGCTCACTTGTACGAAAACTTGCTGATCAATCAAAAGACTCCCATTTATAAGCAACAACAATTTACTTTCGCACCTTTGAATTAATTCCTGGCTGCAATCATTCCTATCTCCCTGTACCACACACCCTTAAATATCTCAATAACTCATTTTAGTTCAGACTCTCAATGATGTGTTTATTTTTGAGTTCATCTGTGAGACTGTTTCTATGGAGTCCAAGGGAACATGGTCTGGAATCCCCACTCTAACCCTCTAAGATCTACTTTCTTCCTTTAAGGCATTCTTGAAAAATTGCTTATTTGGCAATGGTTTTAGTCACTGGACACAATATTCTCCATCTGTGGCCTTATGTCAAAAGTTCTCAATAATATTTTTGTGAAATTAAAACCATAATGATTTGTACAGATATCTTCTCCTCTTCAATATCACTGAGTGAATAATCTGTAATGTTTCTTACCCAACCACCTTCACCATACAAACTGCAGCAGTACAAGGCAGTCAAACATCACCCTTTCCACAGGCAACAAGGCTTTGGCATTGATCACTGGTTTCTGTGGAAGGAGAAATACACAGTTGATGTTTCAGGGAGTGCAATATGAAGTACAGGGAATGAAAATGGTGCAGAATTTGACTGTCAGAAATTGAAGGAAAATGCACTCGCTTATTGGAAAAAATAATTCTTGACTGTCAAAGATATTGTGGAAACAATAACCTGATAATGGAACAGCACATGGTCAGGAGCCGGGCAGCAGTGGACAATTCATTTACATTCCTGAAGAAGGGCTCATGCCAAAAACGCCGATTCTCCTGCTCCTCGGATGCGTCCTGGCCTGCTGTGTTTTTCCAGCTCTACATTTTTCAATTCATTTACCAAACAGCTGTGAAAGTAATAGTAAAATACTATACAGAGCAAAAATACACCCACGAGAGACTGAGGAAGCTAGATAATGAACAAGTGGACATCATAGAACCCAGAGGTGAACCAGAGCAGAGTTCACTTTTATGATCCCACAGTCAAAGATGTCTAGCACAGAAACAGGCTTTTTCAGTCCAACCTATGCCAACCAGATATCCTAACCTAATCTACCTAAATTAAATCCTATCTGCCACTCCTCAGCCCGTTGGCCCATCTGATCAATATCCCACTGTACTCTGAGATAACCGCCTTCATTGTCCACAATACCTCCAATTTTGGTGTCACCTGCAAACTTATGGCCTCTATTCACATCCAAATCACTTATATGAATGACGAAACAAATCCAGAAAAAAAATCCATTTCTCTGGGTTTGAATGTGTTCTGTGTAAATCCTGCCCTATGACTTTTTACCAGGGAAGGCTCCACATGCACCCCTCTGAACTTTGCCCCCTACAAAGCTGGCGGCCGCGCGCGTGTCCAGTGAATCATTGCCCCGAATAAAGATGGCGGCGCTCACTCGGGCCGATTACTCAACGAGGCATTTTCCCGTTTGCTGCAAAAGTTTCAAATTTGTATTTTCCGATGTGAACCAAATGATTGTAAAACCTCTCAGCCTATACCAACACCATTTCCCTCCCGCTTCCTGTTGTTTATTTCTTTCCTTACCGACAGCTCTCCGCGCACACACACTCCAAACATCCGCGCCCCAAGAAAGTCTCGTCTCCCCTCATTCACTGATTGGCTGGAGGACCAACTGCCCCGCCAGGTCCTCCAGCTCCTCCCCTGTCTAGGCATTGGTCCATCGCTGACATCAATCACTTCTTCGGTACAACTTGATTATGACAACCAGATATCCTATCCTAACCGAATCTATCTAAATTAAATCCTCTCTGCCACTCCTCAGTCCATTGGCCCATCTGATCAATATCCCATTGTATTCTGAGATAACCTTCTTCATGGTCCACAAGACCAACTGTTGGCTGGAGCTTGCGCACTGCTTCGTGGCTTTTGTTGCTATTTCTCAGTTACAAGAGTGAGGGACAAAGTTAAAAGTCACACAACCACCTGATGAAGGACCAGCAAAGTCGTGCTTCCAAATAAACCTGTTGGATTATAACCTGGTGTTCTGTGAATTTTAATTTTGTCCTTCCTAATCCAACACCAGCATCTCAAAGTCACGAGTGATGGAGGCATGCATAATACAAGAACAAACGATCTAGGAAAAGGAGAAGGCCATTCTGCCCTTCGAGCCTGCTTTACCATTCAATAAGATCATGGCTGATCATTTTGTGGACGCAGAACCATTTACCCACGTTCTTACCGTACTCCTTAATTAATTATTTCTTTTTTTAAAAAACTAACTTAGCTTTAGAAACATTTACTGAACTAGCATCAACTATTTCGCTGGGCAATGCATTCCATAGAGTTCAAGAAGTTCCTTCTCAATTCAGTCCTAAATTTGCTGCCTCTAATCTTGAGGTGATGCCCTCATGTCCTAGCTTCATCTGCCAGTGGAAACATCCTATCTATTTCTATTTTATCCATTCCATTCATTATCTTACATCTTTCCATTCTTCTGAATTCCAATGAATATAATCCCAATCTACTCAGTCTCTGTTAAGCCAAACCCCTCACCACTGGATTCAACCTAGTTAACCTCCTCTGCACCCCGTCTAGTGCCAGTACATCCTTGAGCAAGAAAGGAGATAAAAACTACATGCAGTACTCCAGCTGTGGGCTCACCAGCATCCACTACAGCACACCTCTGCTTTTAAAAACAATCCCTTCAGCAATGAAGGACAATATTCCATTTGTCTTCTGAATTGATTGTTGTACCTGGTGACCAACCCTCCTACAGAAGGATGTTCAGGTGCCTCTGCATAGCAAATAATGCATTTTTAAAAAATTCAAGTAATAATCTTTTTACTAATATTACCCCAACCAAAGAGTATGACTTTACATTTATGAACATTCTATTCCAAATGCCAGACCAGTGCCCACTCACTCAATGTATCTCGGTTCCTCTGCAAAGTTTCACAGTCCTCCGCACACTTTGTTCTGCTACTCATCTTAGTCTCATATGCAAACTTTGACACCCTACATGTGGTCCCCAACTCCAAATCATCTGTATCAATTCTAAATAATTGCAGTCCCAACACTGATCCTAGAGGCATGCTACTAGTTACTGATTGCCAGCCAGAATAAGGCTTATTTATCCCCACTCTTTGCTTCCTGTTAGTCAACTAATTTTCTATCCATGCTAATACTCTATCCCATGCACCCTTATATAATGCAACAGCCTCTTGCACAGCACCTTGTTGAAGGCCTTTTGGAAATCCAGGCACGCCGCATCCACTGGGTCCCCGTTGTCCACCTTGCTCGAAATGTCTTCACAGAATTCCAAATGATTTGTCAAGCATGACCTGCCTTTCATGAATCCATGCTTTGTCTGCCCAATGGGACAATTTCTATCAAGATTCCCTGCTATTTCTTCCTTGCTAATAGACCAAAGCATCTTTCCAACTACAGAGAATAAACTAACTGGTGTAGAATTCCCTATCTTTTGTCCACCGCCTTTTCTTACAGTCCTTCCTTTTCACTGGAATATGCCTTTGCTGAGCACTTCCTAAAATGTCTTCGAAAATCTTTCACTGCTCATCAACTGTCCCACCATAAAATCTTTGTTTCCAGTCTACTTTATCCAGGTTCTCCCTCGTTCTATTTTAGTTCCCCGTGTTCAAGCACAGGACCAAGGTATTAGATTTTATCTTTACACTCTCCACATGTACTCTAACTTCAACCATACAGTGATCACTTCTTCCAAGAGGATCCCTAACTCTGAGGTCATTAATTATTCCTGTCTCATTGCACAGGGGCCAGATCTTGGATAGCTTGCTCCTTGTCAGTTCTATTTCATACTGTTCAAAAAAACTATCATGGATACACTTAATGAACTCCTCACGGCTACCCTGACTGAGCTGGTTCGACCAATCTACATGTAGATTCAAATCACCCATGGTAATAGACATGCCATTTTTACAGGCTTTAGTTATATCTTTGTTTATTGCCAATCCCAACGTGATGTTATTATTTGGCCTACACACTGCGCCTATCAGTGACTTTCTTGTTAGAATTTTGAAAGCATCATTCCTGTTTCTCCTAATGTAGAGCAATAACAACAACTACTTGCATTGTATGGAACTTTCACAATGGCAAATCTCCTAAGGTGCTTCATGGATGATCAAAACATTGATTAAAGAGAATGATTTTAAAATACATCTTAAAAGAGGATAGAGAAGGTTAGGGAGGGTATTTCACAGACTTCTGTCCTTGGCAGCTCCAATTGTGGAATGATGCAGGTGGGGTGGGTTGGAAAGGGAACGTGCAAACGGGAAATCGAGGAGCGCAGGCAGTGCATAAGGTCTGAAGGACAGAGGAGGTTCTGGACTGAGTCTGTCTGTCATAGAGAGTATGGCTGCCTCATGGAGTTTGAAGCACCGCAATGGGCCCATGCATGTCATGTTAGTCAAGGATAGTATAACGGTGGCTGAGAGAACTTTTGATGAGGACTTCTCAACTGAAGTAATGTGGGCTGAGGTTAGAAACAGGAGAGGGGAGGTCACACTGCTTGGATTTTTTAAAATAGGCTGCTGCAGAGTTCGAGGGAGGGGGAAGAGAGGATTAGCAAAATTACTCTGGGTAGGAGTGAAAGTAACATGGTGGTCATTATGGGGGACTTTAACTTCCCAAACATTGACTGAAAATGCTATAACTCTAGTATGTCGGATGGATCAGTTTTTGTCCAATGTGTACAGGAGGGTTTCCTGACACAGTATGTCGAAAGGCCGACAAGAGGGGATGCCACATTGGATTAGATTAGATTAGATTAGATTACTTACAGTGTGGAAACAGGCCCTTCGGCCCAACAAGTCCACACCGCCCCGCCGAAGCCCAACCCACCCATACCCCTACATCTACCCCTTACTTACACTACGGGCAATTTAGGATAGCCAATTCACCTGACCTGCACATCTTTGGACTGTGGGAGGAAACCGGAGCACCCGGAGGAAACCCACGCAGACACGGGGAGAATGTGCAAACTCCACACAGTCAGTCGCCTGAGGCGGGAATTGAACCCGGGTCTCTGGCGCTGTGAGGCAGCAGTGGTAACCACTATGCCACCGTGCCGCCCACAAATCTGGCACTTGGTCATGACCGGACTAGGTGTTTGACTTAGTTGTAGGTGTGCACCTTGGAGAGAGTGATTACAATTCAGTTATGTTTAGTTTAGCGATGGAAAGTGATAGGTACATGCCACAGGTGACGAATTATCGATGGGGGCAGTGGCAATTATCCTGCAATTTAGCAAGAATTAGGATGCATAGAATGGGGTAGCAAAATGCAGTGGATGCAGACAATGGAAATGTGGAGCTGGTTTAAGGAACAGATATTGCGTGTCCTTGATAGGTATGACCCTGTCAGGCAGGGAGGAAGTGATAAGGTCAGGGACCTGTTGTTTACCACAGAAATTGCATCTCTTGTTAAGAAGAAGTAGGAGGCTTATGTGTTGACGAGGCAAATGGTACAGATGAGGCGATGGAGACTACAGATCAGCTAGGAAGGATTTAAAGAGAGTTAAGAAGAGGAAAGAGAGAACACGAGCAGTCTTTAGTGAATAGAATAAAGGAGAACCCTAAAGCTTTCTATAGGTATGTGAGGAATAAAGGATAAGGTAGGAATAGGGCCAATCAAAGACAGAAGTGGGAAGTTGAGTGTGGACACTGTGGAAATTGGAGAGGTACTAAAGGAATATTTCTCATTGGTTTTCACTCAGGAAAATGAGAATATTGCAGACAATAATGAGGTAGAAGATGTTAGACGAGAAAGGATTGAGGTTAGTTACGAACAGGTGTTATCAATTTTAGAAGGATTGAAAGTAGACAAGTCCCCTGGGCTGGATGGGATTTATCCGTGGACTTTCTGGGAAGCGAGGGAGAAGATAGCAAATACTTCGGCTTTGATATTGAGTCGTCATTGCCTACAGGTTCAGTACCAGGGGACTGGATGATTGCAAAGGTTCTGCCCTTGATCAAGAAGGACAGTCGAGATGACCCAGGTAATTATATACCAGTGAGCCTTACTTCTGTTGTAGGAAAGGTTTTGGAAACGATTATAAGAGACACTATTTGTAATCATCTGGCAAACAACAATATGATTTCAGATCATCAATATGGTTTCGTCAAGGGCAGGTCGTGTCTCACAAACTTCATTGAGTATTTTTGAGATGGTGACCAAGCATATAGATTAGGGAGGGCAGTTGACGTGGTATACATGGACTTCAGTAAAGCCTTTGATAAGGTTCCAAATGAAAGGCTCTTCGATAAAATGCAGCCACGTGGAATTGAGTGTAATTTAGCAGTTTGGATTAGAAACTGGCTTTCCTGAAAGAAGGCAGCGAGTGGTGGATATTGGAAATTAATCAGCCTCCAGTGCAGTTATTAGTGGTGTGCCACAAGGATTTGTTTTGAGACCACTGCTGATTGTAATTTTTTATAAAAGTCTTAGATGCAGGCATAGGTTGATGGATTGGTAAATTTGCAGACGACATGAAAGTCAGTGGAGTAGTGGACAGTGTGGAAGAATATTACAGGTTGCAGGGGGACTTGGATAAACTGCAGAATTGGGCTGAAGGGTGGCAAATGGAGTTCAATGCAGCTAAATGTGAGGTGATGCACTTTGTGAAGAATAACAGGAAGGCAGAGTACTGGGTCAATGGAATCATTCTTGGTAATGTAGATGTGCAGAGGGATGTTGGAGTCCACGTACATAGATGCCTGAAAGTTGCCACCCAGATGTACAGTACTGTTAAGGCGGCATACAGTGTGTTAGGTTTCATTCGTAGATGGATTGAGTTCTGGAACCACAATATCATGCTGCAACTATACAAAACACTGGTGCGGCCATATTTGGAATATTGTGTGCAGTTCTGGTGCCCATATTTTGGGAAGGATGTGGAAGCATTGGAAGAGGTGCAGAGGAAATTTACCAGGATGTTTTGTGGTCTGGAGGCAAGGTCTTATGAGGAAAGGTTGAGCAATTTGAACATGTTCTCATTGGCAAGAAGGCAGCTAAGAGAGGATTTGATAGAGACATGCAAGATGATCAGAGGCTTAAATAGGGTAGACAGTGAAAGTCTTTTTCCTAGGAAGATGACATCAGTGTGTATGAGGGGGCATAACTACAAATTGAGGGGTGATAGATTTAAGACAGATGTCAGAGGCAGGTACTTTACTCAGAGACTGGTTAGGGTGTGGAATGCACTACCTACTAATATAGTTAACACAGCCACATTAGTGATATTTAAACAATCCTTTAGATAAGCACATGGGTGATTTTGGGATAGTGTAGGGGGACGAGCTGAGAATAGTTCACAGATCGGCGCAACATCAAGGACTGAAGGGCTTGTTCTGCGCTGTGTTGTTCTCTGGCTATTGTGCTACAAGAGATTTTTACTATCTTAAACAGAGTGATGGATCTTGTATTGTGAGCTTATGAAGTGTCACTGATCTCTACCAAACATGTACGAGGTACAGAATGCTGCCTCACCTGCTGCGCTTTTCCAGCAACACGTTTTTCAGCTCTGATCTCCAGCATCTGCAGTCCTCACTTTCGCCATGTACGAGATAGAGTCAGGGCAATAATAAGATGCTGCAACAGGAGGGGGACAGGTAGCTCCATACAAATCCTCACTCCTTCTCAACTGTTTTCACCACAAAAACCGAACGCCTTCCAGAAAAGCACCTCTATATCCCACCACAACATTTTGCCCCACAATCGTGGTATCTGGCTGTGCACTAAGAGGAGTGCAACAGTCTGTACTGGGACCCTGAAACGCTTGTTAAAGAGAGAAATCATCTGAGCATTGAGAACCCCACCACATTGCATGCATTTTCTATTGTTTTTTTCTCTGTTCCTGACTTCCCTTGTTTTTCCTAATTAACCTGCTAAAAGTTGTTGTTACACACACCTGTACAAGCTGTGAATTGAACCCAGGCCTCTCGGTCCAAGATTCGGGATATTTTCACCGCGTCACAAAACATCGACTTGAACTTCCTTTGTGCCTTGCCTGCTAAATCACGCCTGAATCAACTCTGCAATTGGGAGGAAGGGGCGGAACAGGAGGACCGAGTAGCGGCCGGTCCTCCAACCAGAGTGAGTGAGGAGCGGGGCCAAAGCATTCTCGGTGAGAGAATGCTTCAAGATTGGTCAGAGAGCAAACTATTTTGCAGGATTGATCATTCTCACTACATAGTGGAGCATTAAACCTCTCTCATAAATGTTGTGAGATTTTAAGAAATCCTGTAGTTGAAATGTAAATCTGATAACGTACATATTTCAAATCGATTTGCATAACTCGAGTAAGAAACTTCTTTTCAAACTCCCAGAACGACTGATAATTTACATACCTGGCCGTTATGGTTGATTTGGACCAGACAATCTATTTGCATGCTAGACATCTCTATGAGTGAAAATCGACAAAGCAATTGTTAATGACTAATATTTTAACCATCAGTCTCTGCAGATATGAATATTCTCTATGAACTCTCTGATAACCTCTGACGCACGCGCAGTTTGGTTTCTATGCAGGGCATGCGCAGTGTCACATTGGTCAGGACAGTGAGAGAGAGAGAGAGACATGGAGCTGTTTTCTCCGGCAGCGGCTGCAGAGAGCGGTGCTCAGAGCCGGTGTGCGAGAGCCTCGCTGGAGAAAGGAGCGGAGAGATTTCACAAGTCCCAGATAAAGGTTAAAAAAAACCTGAAAAAGACCCTCCAGGCCCGGGTAAGGATGTGGCGGTCTCTGATCAGGGAAGGGGCCCAGGGTCACGGCCGCCATTTGTTTGAGGGAAGAGGGAGCGCGGGCTTCAGGGCCGCCATCTTGAGAAGGTCAAGGTGCAGGAGGGCGGGGCTCTCGGGTCTGTAGAACAATCAGAGGAAAGGGAAGACCCATTGTTATTGACTAATTCCACGAACACAGCTTCACTGGGCGGTCCTGCAGGAATATCCTCTCTCAGTCCTGCTGGGATGTTTCACCCAATCAGAACCAGCAGCTCTCCTCCTCTCTCAGCTCCCCTTCTGTCCTTCCTGCAGCATCTGTCCCCTGGAACATTGAGCTGCCTGTCCTGTCCCTCCCTCAGCTGTGTTTCTGTAATACCTGTGATAACCCAGTCCCATCTTAGATTACTTCACTAAAGACAGGAATGCACCCGATGGAATTTTCTTAACATCAGTAATTGTTTAATACTCACTTACAGGCTTTTAATTACATCTTTTTTGAAGCATTTAATTCACATTTAATCATATGCAATGATGGGCTTTAACCTGTGTCCAGAGAACATTTGCTGAGTTTCTGGATAAATTGCCTCACAATAATGCCACTAGGCCATCACTTTGCCTGCTCACAGTTTGTATATCGCAGTGCAACATGAATCAAAACCCTTTCTTCCTGTACAATTGTTTGATCCTGAACTCTGGTGAAATCACTCAATATAGAGGTATGTGGTATCCCTCACTGTGTGGGTCTAATTGATACCTGTGTCAGCGTCTCTCACTCTTGCAGCTACTCCAGATCCTGAGCCAACAGAATTCTACACTCCAGAGAGATGAGGCAGTACAGGACAGGATTGGAGACTGGGATTTTCCAGATCTCTGTGGGCTCAGTGCCATTCTACATCTGTAATCTTCACAGCATCAGTCTAATTCCCATTCTGCTTATTTCTGTGTCTTCTCAAGGTACTCGGGGAGTTCCTGAGTCAATAGACTTGCCAACTGCTGGTTGGGAAGATGATTGGTCAGCCAGAGAGACAAAGGTCAGGGAGGTCGGGAGCCTTTAATAAATCCTGCCGCCAGGTAAGATCACTCACAGTGCACAGAGCAGAGAGCAATGAGAGGGCTCCAAACATCAGCTAACAGGACATGACATAGACATAGCGCTGGAGGGGGAGCACAGTACAGACACACCTCAGGGTCAATCACCATCCCTACTTTAAGTTTTTTTTGTACTGAGACAGCATCTGGAGTTCCCAGTTTTCAATCCAAACGTTTACTGTTTTATTGAGCACGAGGATAACAGAGAGGAATGCAGGCCTGCAATGAGAGGGTAGTAATGCTGCCTGGGATCTTTCTGTTCCCTATTCCCTCTCCAACACTGTATCTATGGCTCATCTTGTGGACCAGTGTCTTCAATCATTCTAACTCCTATAACAGTTCCTATCTCTGTCATCCCCTCCCCTCTCACCAATTATTTGTCACATTTGAAACCTCCAGTCCAGATGACTATCCATATCGCTGTAACTTGCTTCAGTCTCTACAATATGTCTTGTCTCGATAGTCTGCTCCTCCAACAACTGGAGACATAGAGTCTGTTTCTGTGCTGCATGACTCTTTGTTTGCGGTTTCCTAATTGGAATGAGTTGCATTTGCCTGTGTTTGGCCCATATCCCTTCAAATCTTCTCCTCTCCATGTAGCTGCCCAAGTATCTTTTCCATGTTGTAATTGTACTTGTTTTTACCATTTCCTCTGGCAGTCCATTCCATCCATGCACCATCCTCTGTGGAAAATGTTGCCTCTCAGCTCCCTCTTTAAATACTTGCTCTGTCACCTCACGTTTATGCCTCTAGCTTTGGACTCACCTACCCTTGGCTATTCACCTTACTTTGGCCCTACATGGTTTCATAAACCTTTATAACGTCACCCCGTGGCCTCCTCTGCCCAGGAGAAATATTGACGACAATGTTACAAATATCTCCAATTTATGTACTCAATGCTCTGGCCACTGATGGCAAGTGTCCCAAATGCTGCTTTCCCCACCCTGACCACCAGTAATGCCACTTCCAAGGAACAATGTAACTGCACTTCTTCGTCTCTCTCTGTTCGACAACACCGCCCAGAGCCCTACCATTATTGTATTAGTCCTCCTGGGTTTGTCTGAACTAAATTCAACACCTGAATTAAACTCTATCTTTCATTCCTTGGCCCATTGGCCCAGTGGATTAACATCCCCTTCGATAACTATTTTCCCTGCCCACTCTTCCACTAATCTTGATATCCACAAACATAAAAAGAGGGGCTCCTAAATTTTCACTCAAATTGTTTATGTAAGTGGTGCACAACAGTGGTCCCAGCACCAATCCTTACAGCACACTGCTGGTCAGAGGCCTCCAGTCTGAACAACAACCCTCTCCCACCAACCTCTGTCTCACACTGTCATCCCATTTTGTATCTAGTTGGCTAGCTCTCTCTGATCTCTTGTGATTTACCCTTACTAACCAATGTATCACGCTACACCCTGACCAAGAGTTGCTGAAGACAGAAACAGCGTCTGTTGCTCTGCCTTCATCTATCTTCTTGGTCACATCTTGAACAAACTCCAGTCAAGTTTCTGAGACATGTTTTCCCATGCACAAAACCGTGCTGGCTGCCGTAATCAGTCCTTGTCTTTCCAAATGCATGTAAGTCCTACCTCTCAGAATGACCTCCAATAACTGACCTACCCTAATGTCTGGCTCATCAGTCTGTAGTTCCCTGGCTTGGTCTTGCAGCCTTTCTTAATTAAAGATACATCATTATAATCATAGTCAGAGAGTCATACCGCACTGCTTGGTTAACGCTAACCATACTCTAAAACTGATCTCGTCCCACCTGCCTGTTCCTTGATCATATCCTAATGTCTTTTAAACATTGTAATTGTCGCCAAGTTCACCCCTTCCTTGGGAAGTTCATTCCACACACAACCCACTCTCTGTGTAACAATGTGCCTCTCATGTCTTTTTTTTAAATGTCTCTTCTCTTACACTTAAAAATGTAGCTCCTAGTCTTGAAACTCCCCTGTCCATGGGAAAAGACAACTCCCATTAATTCGATCTATCCCCCTCATTATTTTATAAACTTCTATGAGGCCATCTGTCAACATGCAGGTTTCAGTGAAAAAATTCCAAACTATTCAGCATTTCTTTATAACTGAAATCTTCCATAACCAGCCACATCCCAGTAAATATCATCTGAACCCTCTCCAACTTAATAATATCCTTCCTAAAACTGGGCGGCCAGAACTGGATACAGTATTCCAGAAGAGGACTCACCAATGGTCTGTATAATTTCAATGCGGCTTCCCAACTCCTATATCCAAAGGACTGAGCAATGAAAACAAGTGAGGCCAGCAGCTTTTTTAACCATCCTACCTCTCCATGTTGCAAACTTCAAAGAATTATTTTTCTGAATCCCGGGGTCCCTCTGTTCTACAACACTACCGAAGGTCCTATCATTAATTACGTAAGCCCTGTGTTTGTTGTACCAATTGCATTACCTCGCATTTATTCAGATTGAACTCCATCTACAGTTTTTCAGCCATTCACACATTTCATCAGGATCCCTTTGCAATCTCAGAAAACCTTCTTCACTGTCCACAATGCCACCTTCCAGTCTAACAGCCTATCACACATGGTACAGATATCTCTGCTAGTGGCCCGACAATTTCTTCACCAGCTTCCCACAATGTCCTGAGATACATTTGATCAGGGCCTGGGGATTTATCCACCTTTGTGTTTTCAAACTTCCAGCATCTCCTCTTCGATAATGTGGACTCATTCCAAGACATTCAGTCACAGAGATGAAAAGCATGGAAACAACTTTGGAACAACTCCTGCATGACGTATCTAGTCACTTTTGCCAGAACTTTGCCAGTATCCCTCTAAACCCTTCCTGTTCATATACCCATCCACATGCCTTTTAAATGTATTTCTATCAGCCTCCACTATTTCCTTTGGCAGCTTATTCCATAGACTCTGCCGGAACCAGTTTTCCTTTCGGTCCCTTTGAAAAGTTTCCCTCCCACTTTAAAGCTATGCCCTGTCAGTTTGGAATCCCCCAGCCCTGTGGAAAAGACCTTGTCTATTTACCCTATCGATGACAATCATGATTTTAGACATTTGTGGGCGGCACGGTGGCGCAGTGGTTAGCACTGCTGCCTCACAGCGCCTGAGACCCGGGTTCAATTCCCGCCTCAGGCGACTGACTGTGTGGAGTTTGCACGTTCTCCCCGTGTCTGCGTGGGTTTCCTCCGGGTGCTCCGGTTTCCTCCCACAGTCCAAAGATGTGCAGGCCAGGTGAATTGGCCATGCTAAATTGCCCATAGTGTTAGGTAAGGGATAAATGTAGATGTAGGGGTATGGGTGGGTTACGCTTCGGCGGGGCGGTGTGGACTTGTTGGGCCGAAGGGCCTGTTTCCACACTGTAAGTAATCTAATCTAATCTAAACCTTTATCAGGTAACTCCTCAGCCTCCCATGTTCAAATAAAACAGCCCCAGCTTATTCAGGCTTTTCCCTGTATCTCAAACCCTCTAACCCTGGCAGCATCCTTGTTCATTTCTTCTGAAACCTTTCATGTTCCACGACATCCTTCCGCTGGCATTGAGACCAGAATTGCACACAGTATTCGAATAGTGGTCAGGCCACACACTGTTTAGTTCCCCGAGCGCCCCACTTTTTATCCACAGTAAGTTCCAACATGAAATATTTGTTTTGGATCTTGTAGTTCACACATCGTTGCCTTCATTGATCATTAAGGAGACCGGGTTTGTCCCGAGCTCTTCTTTTGCTCTTAATACACTTGTACAGTCTCTTTGGATTCTCCTTAACTTTCTCTGCCAAAGCGATCTCATGTCCCCTTTTTACATTCCTGATTTCCATCCTAAGTGTATTTCTTCAGCCCCGATGCCCCTGAAGGGATTCCCTTGAGTCAGCCAGTTATATCTGACATGTGACCCTTTTTTCTTGACCACAGTCTCGAAATTCAGCCAGTGTTTCCTAATTCAGTCAGCATTGAGCTGCACACTAACAGGAACACGCTGGTGCTGAACGCTCCTTTTATCTCGGTTTTAAAATATTCCAACTTGCCAGATTTCCCTTTATCTGCAAATAGCCTCCCCAGATCTACTTTAAAAATTCATGTCTCATACTATCTTGCTCCATTGAATAACTTTAACTTGTGGACCAGGCCTGTCCTTTTCCATCGCTATTTTCAAACTAATACAATTGTGGTAACTTTCCAAAGTGCTCCCCCACTAACACCTCAGTCCCGTTCCTGACCTTGTTTCCCAATGGGAGGTCAGGTTTAGCCCCATTCTCCAGTTGGGCCACTTACATAATGACTGGGAGTTTTCAGAACACACTTAACAAATTCCTTCCATCCAAATGCTTAACTTAGTAGCAATCCCAGTCCAGGTTTGGAACGGTTAAGATCCCCTATCATTACGACCCTATTATTCTAAGAGATATCTGAAATCTCCTGACATATCTGCTCCTTCATCTCCCATTGCCTATCACTGTAGTCCGACCGTAGAAAACTAATGGCCAATTTTTATTTCTCAGTTCCACTAATATCGTTTAACTGGGCGATCCTACATGAATCCTCCCTCTAGGTACTGTTGGGATGTTTCCCCCAATCAAACCCACCCGCTCTCCTCCTGTTTTGACTCCTGTTCTATCGTTCCTGTAGCATCTGTCTCCGGAACATTGAGCTGTTGGTCCTGTTGCTCCCTCAGCTGTGTTTCTGTAATACCTATGGTATCCCAATGCCATGTTCCCATCCATGCTCTGGGTTCATTTGCCTTATCTGTCTGGCCCTTTGCATTGAAATAACTGCAGTTTAATCCACTAGTTTTCCCTAATTGTCTGCTATGATCTTGCCTGCCTTGTCTCCTTATGTTGCTCTCTTGAACATTAGTACCAACCTCAACTTTCTTTCTGGCCTTACGACTCTTTGGGGTCACACAGCCCCGCCAGACGAGTTTAAATCCTCTCGAGCAGCTCCAGCAACGTTCCCCACCAGGATGTGGGTCCCCCTCCTGCTCCCAGTTCAGGTGTATTCCCCACCCTGTTTACCTGTGCTGTCACCTTCAGACATCCAGGGACTTGCCCACCAATGTCCCTGTATTCCTCAGTACTCCAGGAGGACTGACCTTTCATGATGTATATTATTCGTTTATTAGACTTCCCACAGTGCATTACCTCACAGTGATCAGCAGTAAACTCTGTCTGCCATTACTCTGCTCAGTTTATCATCTGATCGATATCAGACTGCAGCCTGAGTCCATCCCTCTCACTATGGACAACACCCTCACCTTTCATGTTATCTGCAAACCTACTAATGTTACCTTCTGCTTTACATCTGAGTGATTAATGTCCATAATGAACAGCAATGGCTCCTGCACAGATCCCTGTGGTACACCTGCTGGGCAAAGCCTTTCAATCACAAAACCAACCCTCCACCAATTGTGGAGCCAATTTACCAACTTACCTTGGATCCCATGGGATCTTCCCTTTTGGACCAGCCTTCCATGTGGGACCTTGTCAAAGACCTTAATGAACTCCATATAAACCACATCATCTGCACTGCCCTCATCAATATCAGAGGACAGTCGTTCATCAAATCCACACAGACAATCCCGAATGAAATTGCGGGGGTATCTGTTTTTGGCGAATACATTGTAGAGGTCTTCTTCTTCCTCTTTTTGCAGTTCTGGTGTACTGTGGTGTGTTGTGTCCCTTTTGAACAGTGTCTTGATGCAACTTCATTTGTGTTTGTTGGAGTAGTTGCTTTCGTAGTTCATGACTTGGTCTGTGTGTGTGGCTTTCCTGTATACCTTTGTGGTGAATTCCCCATTCGGTGTTGTCTGTACCATCACGTCTAGGAATGGGAGTTGGTTGTCCTTTTCTTTCTCTCTAGTCAATCGGATTCCTGTGAGTGTGGCGTTGATGATCCGGTGCGTGTTTTCTATTTCTGTGTTGTAATGATTACAAAGGTGTCATCCACATATCTGACCCAGAGTTTGGGTTGAATTTGCAGTAAGACTGTTTGTTCTAATCTTTGCATTACCGCTTCTGCTATGAGTCCAGAGATGGGTGAGCCTATGGGTGTGCTGTTGATTTGTTCATCTATTTGGTTGTTGAATGTGAAGTGTGTTGTGAGGCACAGGTCCAGTAGTTTGAGTATGCCGTCTTTGTGGATAGGTTCACCGTCCTGTTGTCTGTTCTGTATGTCCAGCAGGTTGGCTACTGTTTCTCTGGCTAGGGTTTTGTCGATAGAGGTGAACAGTGCCGTGACTTCGAATGAGACCATAGTTTCTTCCTTGTCTATGTGTATATTTCTGATGATGTCCAAGAATTCCTGTGTCGATTGTATAGATTGTCTGGATCCACTGATCAGGTGTTTCAGTTTCTGCTGTAGTTCTTCAGCCAGTTTGTGTGATGGTGTCCCTGGTAATGATACTATGGGTCTGAGTGGAATGTCTAGTTTGTGCACTTTAGGTAGTCCATAGAATCTGGGGGTGTTGTTGCTTTCAGGTTTCATTCTATGTCGGTCAAACCTGGTTATCTGTCCGTTTTTTTTTTGTACGTTTCTCAGTGTGTTTATCCTATTGGTGAGCTGCGGGGTGGGATCAAACTCCACACAATTTCAGCCATAGATGCCTCAGGGAAAGACAACGGAATGAAGACATGCCACGACCCAAGGGACTAGCCACACTACCGTACATCAAGAGCATTTCGGAACTGACAGCCAGACTACTGCGACCACTAGGACTCATAACAGCACACAAACCAACAGCCACTCTCAGACAACAACTCATCAGGACGAAGGACCCGATACCCAACATGAACAAAACAAACGTAGTGTACAAAATCCCATGTAAGGACTGCACAAAACACTACATAGGACAAAAAGGAAGACAGCTAACGATCCGCATCCATGAACACCAACTAGCCACGAAACGACACGGCCAGCTATCCTTAGTAGCCACACACGCAGATGACAAGCAACGTGAGTTCGACTGGGACAACACTACTATTAGAGGACAAGCCAAACAGAACAGCCAGGGAATTCCTCGAGGCATGGCACTCATCCACAGATTCAATCAATGAGCACATCGACCTGGACCCAATATACCGACCACTGCAGCGGACAGCTGGAACTGACAACTGGAAGCGGCAGATACAAATCACTATAAGTGTCAGAGGAAAGATCACAGAAACGCTTCACAGGAGGCTTCCTGAGGAAGTCACCGAGACAGGGGACGAAACGTCCCTCCCTCACTGTGTGTGTGTGTGAGTTTGTGTGTGCGTATGTCTGCGTGTCACCCTCCCTCACTTTGTGTGTGTGTGTCCACTCGCTGTGTGTGTGTGTGTGTGTCCCCTCTTGCTTTCGGAACACATGTCCCACCCTTGCTGTGTCAATGTGTCTCAACCTCGCGCTGTGTGTGTGTGTGCGCCCCTCTTGCTGTGAGTTTATGTGCCTCTCTTGCAGTTTGTGAGGGTGTCCTCCCCTTGCTCTGTGTGTGTGTATGCATTTCACTCCCTCGCTGTGAGTGTGCGTGCATGTCGCTCCCTCGCTGTGAGTGTGCGTGCGTGTCGCTCCCTCACTGTGAGTGTGCGTGCGTGTCGCTCCCTTCACTGCGTGTCCCTCACTCGCTGTTTGTGTGTGTCACTCCATCGCGTTGTGTGTATGTGTCTCTCTCTCTTGTTGTGTGTGTGCGCATGTCTCACCCTCGCTCTGTGTGTGTGTCCTTCCCTCGCTGTGTCTGTTTGTGTCCCTCCCTTGCTCTGTGTGTGTTTGTATGTGCCTCTCCTTCGCTCTGTGTGTGGGTGTGCGGTCCAACTCTCGCTGTCTATGTGTGTGACCCTCCCTCGCTGTGTGTGTGCGTGTCCCACGCTCTGAATGTGTCCATTTCCCCCCCCCCCGCGTGTGTGTGTGTGTGTGTCCCTTTTGCTGTACGTGTGTGAGTGCTTGTCCCTCCCATGCTGTGTGTGCATGTCCTTCTCTCCCTTGCTCTGTGTGTGCGCGCGTGTCCCCCTCTTGCTCTGAGTATGTGTCCCTCTTGATGTGTATGTGAGTGTCACTCCCTCACTGTGTGTCTGTGTGTATCCCCTTTACTGTGTGTATGTGTGCGTGGCCCTCCTCGCTGTGTGTGCATGTGTCGCCTCCTCGCTATGTGTATGTTTGTGTGTGGTCCCACCCTCGCTGTCTGTGTGTGCGCGTGTCCCTCCCTCGCTGTGTGTGCATGTCGCCCTCTTGCTGTGAGTATGTGTGTCCCTCTTGCAGTGTATGTGAGTGTACCTCCCTTGCTCTGTGTGTGTGTGCATGTCACTCCCTCACTATGGGTCTGTGTGTCCATCTCACGCTGCGTGTGTGTGTGTGTGTCCCTGCCTCGCTGTGTGTCTGCATGTATCCCCTTAACTGTGTGTATGTGTGCGTGTCCCTCCCTTGCTTTGTGTGTATGTGTGACCCTCTTGCTGTATGTGCGCGTCACTCCCTCGCTGTATGTGTGTGTCCCCTTTCGTTGTATGTGCACATGCCCTCCCCCCCGCCGTGTGTCTGCTTGTCCCTTCTTCCCTGTGTGTGTGCGTATCCCTCCCTCGGTGTGTGTGTGTGTGTCCCTCCCTCGCTGTGTGTGTGAGTGTCCCTCCTTCCTGTGTGTCTCAGCAAGTCCCTCACTCGCTGTGTGTGTGTGTGTGTGTCCCTTCCTCGCTGTTTGTGTGTATGTGTCACATCCTCACAGTATGTGTTTGTGTGTCCCCCCCTTCGCTGCGTGTCCTTCACTCGCTGTTTGTGTGTGTCACTCCATCGCATTGTGTGTATGTTTCTCTCTCTCGCTGTGTGTGTGCGTATCCCTCCCTCGCTCTGTGTGTGTGCTTACGTGCGTGTCCCTCCCTCTGTGTGTGTGTGTGTGTGTGTGTGTGTGTGTAAGAGTGTCTCCCTCCCACGCTGTGAGTGTGCAGGTCCCCCTCGCTGTGTATGTGCACATATCCCCCTTTGCTGTATCTGTGTGTGTGTCCGTCCCTCTCTCGCAGTGTGTGTGTTTGTGTGTGTGTGCGTGGCCCTCCCTCGCTGCGTGTGCATGTGTCTCCAACTCGCTGTGTGTGCACGTTTCCCTCTCTTGCTCTGTGTGTGTGAATCTCCCTCGCTGTGTGTGCATGTCCCTCCCTGGCTGTGTGTGCGCGTGTCCCTCTCTTGGTGCGTGTGTGTGTATCCCGTGTGTGTGTCTCCATTGCACTTTGTGTATATCCCCCTCACTGTGTGTGCACTTCTCCCCTCACTGTGTCTGTGCATGTCCCCTCTCGCTGTGTGTGCGTGTCCCCTCTCAATTCCTGTACACATGCCCTCCCCCTTGCCGTGTGCGTGCTTGTCCCTCCTTCGCTGTGTGTGTTTGTGTATGTTCCTCCCTTGCTGTGTGTGCATGTCCTTCCCTCGCTGTGTTTGCGTGTTCCTCCCTCGCTCTGAGTGTTTGTATGCGTGTGTGCGCATGTCCCTCCCTCGCTGTGTGTGTCTCCCACTCGCTGCGTGTGTGTGTGTCCCTTCCTCGCTGTGTATGCATGTTCTTCCCTCTGTGTGTGTGTGTGCGCGTGTGTATCACTCCCTCGCTGTGCATGTGTGTCCCTCCCTCGCTGTGTGTATGTCCCTCCTCACTGTGTGTGTGTGTGTGTGTCACCCCTTGCTATGTCTGTTTGTGTGTGCGTCCCCTCCTTCGCTGTGTGTGTGTCACTCTCTGTGTGTGTGTCCCACGCTCGCTGTGTGTGCACGTGTCCCTCCCTTGCTCTGTGTTTGTGTGTGTGTGTGTGTGTGTATCTGTGCGTGTCCCTCCCTCGCTTTGCGTGTGTGTTTCCATCCCTTGTGTGTCTGTGTGTGCACGCGTGTGCATGTCCCTCCCTCGCTTTGCACGTGTGTGTGTATTTGTGCATGACGTTCCTTCGCTTTGCATGTGTGTGCCCCCTCTCAATTTCTGTGCACATGCCCTCTCCCTCGACATGTGTGTTTGACCCTCCCTTGCTGTGTGTGCGCGTTTCTCCCTTGCTCAGTGTTTGTGTGTGTGCGTGTGTGTGTCCCTCCTTCGCTTTGTGTGTGTGTCCCCGTCCCCCGCAGTGTGTTTGTCCCTCCCTCACTGTGTATCTGCGTGTATTCCCCTCACTGTGTGTGTTTGTGTGTCCCTCCTTCACTTTGCGTGTGTGTGTCCCTCCCTCACGGTGTGTGTGCTTATCCCTCCTTCACTGTGTGTCCCACCCTCGCTATGTCTGTGCGATTCGCTCCCTCGTTGTGTGTCTCAGCGTGTCCCTCCCTCGCTTTGCGTGTGGGTACGTCCCGTGTGTGTGTGTGTGTTGTGTGTGTGTGTGCATGTCCCTCCCTTGCTCTGCGTTTCTGTGTGTATGGATGTGTGCGTGGCCCTCCCTCGCTTTGTGTGTCCATGTGTGTGAGTCCGTGTCCCAACCTTGCCGTGTCTGTGTGTCCCAACCTTGCCGTGTCTGTGTGTTTCAACCTTGCCGTGTCTGTGTGTGCCCCCTCTCAATTTCTGTGCACATGCCCTCCCCCTGACATGTGTGTGTCCCTTCCTTCGCTGTGTGTGTGTGTGTGTGTGTGTGTGTGTGTGTGTGTGTGTGTGTGTCCCTCCCTCGCTCTGTGTGTTTGTGGTTGTGTGTGTATCCCTCCCTTGCTGTGTGTCTGCGGGTAACCCCCTCACTGTGTGTATTTGTATGTCCCTCTCTCGCTGTGTGTGCACGCATCTGTCCCTACTCTATGTTTATGTGTGTGTAGTTGTGCGTGTCACTCCCTCGCTTTGAATGTATGTGTCCATCCCGTGTGTGTGTGTGTGTGTGACCAGCTTGCTGCGTGCACGTGTCCCACCCTTGCCGTGTCTGTGTGTGTCCTCTCTCGTTGTGTGTGTGTGCCCCCTCAATTTCTGTGCACATGCCCTCCCCCTCAACATGTGTGTGCGTGTCCGTCCTTCGCGGTGTGTGAGTGTCCCTCCCTTGCAGTGTATGTGCGTGACCCTCCCTCACTGTGTGTGCGCGTCTCTCCCTTGCTCTGTGTTTGTGTGTCTGTGTGTGTATGTGTGCGTGTCCCTCCTTCGCTTTACGTGTGTGTGTGTGTGTGTCCCCGTCCTTCGCAGTGTGTGTGTCCCTCCCTTGCTATGTGTCTGCGTGTATCCCCCTCACTGTGCGCATGTGCATATCCCTCCCTCGCTGTGTGTGTGTGTGTGTGTATTTGTGCATGTCCCTCCCTTGCTTTGCATGTGTGTGCCCCCTCTCAATTTCTGTGCACATGCCCTCCCCCTCGACATGTGTGTGTTTGTCCCTCCCTCGCTGTGTGTGTGCGTCTCTCCCTTGCTCTGTGTTTGCGTGTGTGTGTGCGTGTCCCTCCTTCGCTTTGTGTGTGTGTGAGTGTGTGTCTGTCCCCGTCCCTTGCAGTGTGTGGGTCCCTCCCTCGCTGTGTGTCTGCGTGTATCCCCCTCACTGTGTGTGTATGTGCGTGGCCCTCCCTCGCTTTGCGTGTGTCTGCACCCTCTCGATTTGTGTGCACATGCCCTCCCCCTCACGATGTGTGTGCTTGTCCCTCCTTCACTGTGTGTCCCTCTCTTGTTATGTGTGTGCGTGTCCCTCCCTCGCTGCGTGTCTCAGCATGTCCCTCCCTCACTGTGTGTGTCCCTCGCTCTCTGTGTATGTGCGCGTGCATGTCTTTCCTTCACTGTGTGTGCATGTCCTTCCCTCGCTGTGTCTGTGTGTGTGTCCCTTCGCTGCGTGTCCCTCCCTCGCTGTGTGTGTCCCTTCCTCGCTGTGCGTGTGTGTGTTCTCCCTTGCTGTGTGTGTGTGCGTCACCCCTTGCTGTGTGTGTGCATGTCCCTCCCTTGCTGTGTGTGTGTGTGTGTGTGTGTGTGTGTGTGCTTGGCCCTCCCTTGTTGTGTGAGCATGTGTCTCCCCCCTCGCTGTGTGTGTGTGTGCATGTCCCTCTCTTGCTCTCTGTCTGTGATTGTGTGCTTTCTCATGCACGTGTCGCTCCCTCGCTCTCTGTGGGTGTGTCCCTCCCTCGCTCTGTGTGTATGTGCCCCTCTTGCTGTGCGTGTGTGTGCATGTGTCGCTCCCTCGCTGTGTGTGCGAGTGTCCCTCTCTTGCTCTGTGTGTGTGTGTGTTTGTGTGCTTCCTCATGCGCATGTTGCTCCCTCATTGTGTGTGCATGTCCCTCCCATGCTGTGTGTGTCTCCATGTCCCTCACTGGCTGTGTGTGTGTGTGCCCCTCTCTCGCAATGTGACTGTGTTTGTGTGCTTGGGCATGTGCGTGTTCTTCCCTCCCTGTGTGTTCGTGTCCCTCTTGCAGTGTATGTGAGTGTCCCTCCCTCACTGTTTATGTGTCAGTTTCCTGCCCTGTGTGTGTCTGTGTGTGTCTATGTGTGTTACTCTTGCTGTGTGTGTGTGGCCCTCCCTCGCTGTGTGTGCATGTGTCTCCCCCTCGCTGTTTGTGCACGTGTCCCTCTCTTGCTCTGTGTGTATGTGTGTGTGTGTGTGTGTGTTTGTGTGTGTCCATGTCCCTCACTTGCTGTGTGTGTGCGTGTCCCTCTCTCGCTGTGTGTCTGTGTTTGAGCATGAGCATGTCCATCCCTCGCTGTGTGTACGTGTCCCCTTGCTGTGGGTATGTGTGACCCTTTTGCAGTGTATGTGAGTGTCCTTCCCTCACTGCGTGTGGGTGTGTGTATTCGTGTTACTCCCACACTGTGTGTGTGTCCCTCCCTTGCTGCGTGTATGTGTGCGTGTGTGTTTGTCCCTCCCTCGCTGTGTGTGCGCGTCTCTTCCTTGCTCTGTTTGTGTGTGTGTGTGTGTGTACATGCGTGTGTCCCCCCTTCGCTTTGCGTGTTTGTGCCCCCGTCCCTCTGTGTGTGTGTCCCTCTCTCGCTGTGTGTCTGCGTGTATCCCCCTCAATGTGTGTATGTGCTTGTCGCTACATCGCTCTGTGTGTGTGTGTGTGTGTGTGTGTGTGTGTGTATTTGTGCGCATCCGTCCCTCGCTTTGCGTGTGTGTGCCTCCTCTCAACTTGTGTGCACATGCCCTCCCCTTCGCGGTGGGTGTGCTTGTCCCTCCTTCGCTGTGTGTCCCTCACTCACTGTCACTCCCTTGCTGTGTGTGTGCGTGTCCCTCCCACGCTGTGTGTGTCCATGCTCCCTCCCTCGCTGCAGGTCTCAGCGTGTCCCTCCCTCGCTCTGTGTGTGTGTCCCGCGCTCTGTGTATGTGTGTGTGCGTGTCACTCCCCTGCTGTGTGTGTGCGTGTCACTCCCCTGCTGTGTGTGTGCGTGTCCCTCTTGCTGTGCATGTGTCGTCTCCTCGCTATGTGGGTGCGTGTCCCTCTCTTGCTGTGTGTCTGTGTTTGTGTGCTTGAGCATGAGCGTGTCCATCCCTCGCTGTGTGTACATGTCCACCCTTGCTGTAAGTATGTGTGACCCTTTTACAGTGTATGTGAGTGTCCTTCCCTCGCTTGCGTGTGTGTGTGTATGCGTGTCACTCCCACAGTGTGTGTGTGTGTGTGTGCATGCCCCTCTCTTGCTGTGTGTCTGTGTTTGTGTGCTTGAGCATGAGCGTGTCCATCCCTCGCTGTGTGTACATGTCCACCCTTGCTGTAAGTATGTGTGACCCTTTTACAGTGTATGTGAGTGTCCTTCCCTCGCTTGCGTGTGTGTGTGTATGCGTGTCACTCCCACAGTGTGTGTGTGGGTGTCCCTCCCTTGCTGTGTGTGTGTAGATGTGCGTGTCCCTCCCTTACTTTGTGCGTGTGTGTGTGCACCTCTTGCTGTGTGTGCGCATGTCACTCCCTCGCTCTGAGTGTGTGTCCGTCCCTTGTGTGCGTGTGTGTCCCTCCCTTGCTCTTTGTGCATATCCCCACCATTGTGTGTCCGCATCGCCCCTCGCTGTGTGTGCGTGTGTCCCTCCCTCGCCATGTCTGTGCGTGTACCCTCTCGCTGTGTGTGCGTGCCCCCTCTCAATTTCTGTGCATATGCCCTCCCCCTCGCCGTGTGTCTGCTTATCCCTCCTTCCCTGTGTGTGTGCGTGTTCATCCCTTGCTGTTTATGTGAGTGTCCCTCTCTCACTCTGTGTGTTTGTGTACATCCCTCCATCACTGTGTGTGTGTGCATGTCCTTCTCTCGCTGTGTGTGTCCCCCTCTTGCAGTGTATGTGAGTGTCCCTCCCTCGCTGTGTGTGTGTATGTATGCGTGTCAATTCTTCACTGTGCCTGTGTGTCCCTCCCACGCTGTGTGAGTGTGTGTGTCCCTCCAGCTGTGTGTGTGTGTGTGTGTGTGTCCTTCCCTTGCTGTGTGTGTGTGTGTGTGTGTGTGTCACACACACACACACACACACACAGTGAGGGAGTGTGTGTGTCCCTCCCTTGCTCTTTGTGTATATCGCCCTTGCAGTGTGAGTGCATGTCCCCCCCTTGCTCTGTGCGCGTGTGTCCATCCCTCGCCGTGTCAGTGCGTGTCCCCTCTCCCTGTATGTGTGTCCCTCGCTCTCTGTGTATGTGCACGTGCATGTCCTTCCCTCACTCTGTGTGCATGTCCTTCCCTCGCTGTGTCTGTGTGTGTGTGTCCCTTCGCTGCGTATCCCTCCCTCGCTGTGTGTGTCCCTTCCTCGCTGTGCATGTGTGTGTTCTCCCTCGCTGTGTGTGTCCCAACCTCGCTGTGTGTGTGTGTGTGTGTGTGTGTGTGTCCCTCCTCACTATGTGTGTGGGGGTGTGTCCCTCCCTCGCTGCGTATGTGTGAGTTTCCCCACTTGCTCTGTGTGTGTATGTATGTGTGTGTGCCCGTCTTGCTGTGTCTATGTGTGCGTGGCCCTCCCTCGCTGTGTGTGCGTGTGTCCCTCTTGCTCTGTTTGTGTGTGTGCATGTCTCCCACGCTGTGTGTGCATGTCCTTCCCTCCCTCACTCTGTGTGTGTGTCCCTCTCTCGATGTGCGTGTGTGTTTGTCCCGCCCTCGCTGTGTGTAGTGCGTGTATCCCTCCCTCGCTGTGCGTATGCGTGTCCCTCCCTCGCTATGTGTGTGTGTGTCCCTCCCTCGCTGTGTGTCTGCGGGTAACCCCCTCTCTGTGTGTGTTTGCATATCGCTCCCTCGCTGTGCATGTCCCTCCCTCACTGTGTGTGCATGTGTCCCTCCCTTGCTCTGTGTGTGTATGTGTGCATGTCCCTCCCTCGCTTTGTGTGTGTGTGTGTATGTGTCCGTCCGTTGTATGAGTGTGTGACCAGCTTGCTGTTTGCGTGTGTCCCACCCTTGCCATGTCTGTGTGTGCGTGTGTGTGCCCCCTCTCAATTTGTGTGCACATGCCCTCCCCCTCGCGGCACGTGTGCTTGTCCCTCCCTCACTCTGTGTGCGTGTCGCTCTCTCACTGTGTGTGCGCGTGTCCCACCCTCACTGTGTGTGTGTGCGTGTCGCTCTCTCACTGTGTGTGTGCGTGTCTGTCCCACGCTGTGTATGTGCATGTCCCCTCCCTCACTGCATGTCTCAGCATGTCCCTCCCTCGCTGTGTGTGGATGTCCTTCCCTCACTGTGTGTGTGTGTGTATGTCCCTTCGCTGCGTGTCCCTCGCTCGCTGAGTGTGTGTGTGTGTGTGTGTGTCTCCCTCGCTATGTGAGTGTCCCTCCCTCGCTGTGTGTGTGCATGTCTCTTCCTCGTTGTGTGTGCGTATCCCTTTCTTGCTGTGTGTGTGTGTGTCCCTTCGCTGTGTGTCTGTGCGTGTCCCTCCCTCGCTGTGTGTGCACATCCCCCCTTGCTGTGTGTGTGAGGGTGAGTGTCCCTTCCTCACTGTGTGTGTGCATATCCCCCTCGCTGTGTGTGTGCGTGTCCCACCCTCACTGCGTGTGTGCGTGTCCCTCCCTCTGTGTTTGTGTGTGTGTGTGTCGCTTCCTCGCTGTGTGTGTTCCTCCCTTGATTTGCGTGTGTGTCCTTCCCTCGCTGTGTGTCTGCGGGTATCCCCCTCACTGTGTGTGTGTGTCCCTCCCTCGTGTTTGTATCCCTCGCTCTGTGTGCGCGCATGTCCCTCCCTCGCTGTGTGTGCGTGTCCTTCCCTCGCTGTGTCTGCGTGTATGTGCGGATGCATGTCCCCCCCTTTGCTGCGTGTGTCCGTGTCTCTCCCTTGCTGCGTGTGTGCGTGTCTCTCCCTTGCTGCGTGTGTGCGTGTCTCTCCCTTGCTGCGTGTGTGCGTGTCTCTCCCTCGCTGCGTGTGTTTGCGTGTCCTTCCCTCACTGCGTGTGTTTGCGTGTCCTTCCCTCGCTGCGTGTGTTTGCGTGTCCTTCCCTCGCTGCGTGTGTTTGCGTGTCCTTCCCTCGCTGCGTGTGTTTGCGTGTCCTTCCCTCGCTGCGTGTGTTTGCGTGTCCTTCCCTCGCTGCGTGTGTTTGCGTGTCCTTCCCTCGCTGCGTGTGTTTGCGTGTCCTTCCCTCGCTGCGTGTGTTTGCGTGTCCCTCCCTCGCTGCGTGTGTGCGCGTGTCCCTCCCTCGCTGCGTGTGTGCGCGTGTCCCTCCCTCGCTGCGTGTCTGCGCGTGTCCCTCCCTCGCTGCGTGTCTGCGCGTGTCCCTCCCTCGCTGCGTGTCTGCGCGTGTCCCTCCCTCGCTGCGTGTCTGCGCGTGTCCCTCCCTCGCTGTGTGTGTGTGTGTCCAAAATTTGCACCAGCAGTGAATTGGCCATCATAAATTGACTGTAGTATTCAGGAATGTGTGGTATAAGTAAGTTCACCATGAGAAATGCAGGATTTAATGTATAGGTAGAGGGGTGGGTCTGGGTAGGATGCTCTTCAGAGTTTTGGAATGGACTGGTTGGGCCGAATGGCCTGGTTCCACACGATGGCGATTCTATTCAGGTTATTGTCCAGCCCTGTCAACCATCCCCGTCTCTTACACCTTACCTTATCCCCAATATTCTCCTTAACACTGTAATCTCACCCAGACTCTAAAACACTCCTTGGCGACGTAACCTTCTCCAGTCCTTACAAAGATCGATATGTCTGTCACCTCTTCCTGCTTTTAGAACCCTCCCTATAACTATTGCCATTTGGTACAGCATTCCCAATCACTGTTCCCTCTTGAAACTCCCATAAACATTTGTATCTCTGAAAACTCATCTGGACTGTCTCAACTTCCCTTTGACAGTTACATGCTGAGATCTGCTCTATATCAGTGAAGTAATTAAGTCTTGGCAACACTCACTGTTATAACCTCCCTCCAGCCTTACAGCACTGTATAATCTCTTTTCAAACCGACAGCCATCTCTTTGTCTGTAATCTCCTCTACTCCCCATAATACATTCTTGCTGAGCTCCTCTGTAGTCGACTAAACACTCCCTAACACTGTCTGTATCAGTGTAACCTTCTCCAGAAACACAACCTTCTCTATCTGTGTAAATCCCTACACCCTACACCCCCAACCCTCCATGTCTGTGTATTCACCTTCAGTCCCTACTCACCTCCCTGTCTGTGTAACCTTCTCCATGCAGTTTTGCTTCAGTCTCTTCAACTGTGCCTGTCAGTGTAACCTCTTCCAGACGCGAAAGCTCTCCTCTTTTTGACTTACTCAGAACACACAACCCTCACTATCTGTAAGTTACTCCTCTCTGAGAAACCTACCTCTGCAAATTGCTCCAACTCTTCAACTCTCCATAAGCTCCTGCAGCTCTTACATCCCTCCCGATCTACCAAATCTCTTCCATCCCCTAAACACCAACAGTCTGTGGAGACCCGACCACCATCCCTATCAGCGTAATCCTCTCAGGTCTCTGCAGTATTCCTGATCTGTTGAATTCACTCCATGCCTGTGCCTCTCCCAATCCAGTCCCTACAAAACCCACTATCTATTTAACACCCTCCTGTCACTATCACCCCCATGTCAATGTAAGCTCCTCCTGTGTCTCCACCATCTACCCATCTCCATAACCTTGTCCAGCTCTTACACCACTATCTGTTTAAACGTCACCCTCCACTCCAACTTCCTCCTGTTTGTGCGATTCTCCCTTATCTGTGAAACTGTTTCTGACCAAAATTGTTATCCCAGTCTCTGAAAACAAATCCAGATTCCACAGCCTCCATAACCCCCAGAACCTAAGCCTTCCTATGTCTATAAACATCTTCAGTCACGACTACCCTGCATATCTCTGTTTGTTCTTCCAGTCAATACAAATATCTTTATCTCTGTAATCTGCTCAGCTCCCTAAAACAGTCCCTGTCTGTGATCCAGCCCTGGCCTACAAACATCTTTATCTCTGTAAACTTCTCCATCCCTCCCAACATTCCCATCTTCATGAACCCCTGTCAGCCCTACAGCTCTCCACATTTCTGTAACCTCCTGTGGCTCTATGGTCCTCCTTCCCTGTGAAACCACCTCCAGTCCCCACACCCCTCCCAATCTCGGTCATCTGCTCCAGATCAGACCATTGCTGTCTCTGTAAACACCTCCACTCCTGACAACTCTTCCCATTTGTGTAACCTCATTCAGACCCCATACTCTCCAGCTTCCTGAATCATCTTCCTGCCATTGCAACCAAAACCACATGTTTATGTAATATCCACCAGTGCTTACACCCTACCCAACTCAGTAAGCACTTGCAGCCCTAACAAAATACCTAAACTGTGAAACCTCTCATTACCCTACAATCCTCCCTTCCTCCCTCCCTCCCTCCCTCCTCAAATGCCTTCATCACCATGAAACCTCACAATTACTGAAGCCTCATTTTGGCATTGCAAACCTCCTAATGTCTGCAAAATCCTCGTGTCCTGATATCCCTCCCTATCTCTGTAACTCCCTCCACCCTTCAGTATCATTCTGGGGAACATGGCAGAGGAGAGAAGGTTTGTAGAGTTTGGACCATATTACGGAGGTAGAATTCTGGGAATTACAGATTTAGTCTTATGTCTGTGGTGTGCAGATTATTGGCGAGGACTCTAAAGACAGGATTTACGACTACTTGGAAAACCATAGTTAAATTAGCCACAGTCAGTATGGGTTTGTGAGGGGTCAGGTCATACCTCACAAACCTTATTGAATTCTTTGAGGATATGGCAGAATACGTTGATGGCTCATTCAGAAAAGAAGGATGATTGGGATACAGGGAAATCTGTCTGTCTGGATACAGGATTGGATGGCCTAGAGAAGACAGAGTATGGCAGCAGATGGACAGTATTGAGCCTGGAGCTCAGTGACCAGTGGGGTTCTGTAACAATCAGCTCTGGGACTCTGCTTTTTGAGATTTTTGTAAATGACTTGGATGCGGATGTTGGAGAGTGGGTTCGTAAGTTTGCCAATCACCTGAAGGTTGGTGGAGTGGTGGGGAATGTGGAGGGCTGTTGTTGGTTGCAATGGAACATTGACAGGACGCGGATCTGGGCTGGAAGTGGCAGATGGAGTCCAATCTGGAAAAGTGTGAAGTGATTCATTTTGGAAGGTCGAATTTGAATACAGAATACAGGGTGAAAGGCAGAATACTTGGCAGTGTGGAGAAACAGAGAGATCATGGGGTCCGTGTCCATAGATCCCTCATAATCGCCACGCACGTTGGTAGGGTTGTTAAAAAGGCATATCTTGTGTTGGCTCCCCTTAGAAGGGGATTGACTAAGAGCCGTGAGGTTTTACTGCATCTTTATAGCGTCCTGGTGAGATCACACTTGGAATATTGTGTTCAGTTCTTGTCCCCTGTTCACAGGAAGGCTGTGCAAATTTTAGAGAGTGGACACAGGAGATGTACCAGGATGCTGCCTGGAATGGAGGGCATTTCCTATGGAGAAAGGTTGAGGGAGCTAAGGCTTTTCTCATTGGCGAAGGGGGTGGGGTGACTTTGTGGAGGTGAACAAGATGATAAGAGGCACTGAGTGAGTGAATAGTCAGAGACGTTTCCTCCTGTGGCATAAATGGCTATTACAAGGGGGTGTAATTTTATGGTGAATGGAGGATGGATAAGAGGATAGAGATGGTAGGTGGTAGGAATGCACTGCCAATGGTGGTAGTAAAATTAGACATATTCGGGACATTTAATAGACTCTTGGACAGACATATGGATAATAGTAAAATGAAGGGTATGTCGTTTACTTTGATCTTACAGTCGGATAAAAGGTTGGCATGAAATCATGGCAGAGGGGCCTTGGGCTGAACTGTTCTGCGTTTTGTGTTCTGTCTGGTAAACTGGGTAATAAGCTCATATCAGTGTAAAAGGATATGGCATTGAGGAGGAGCTAGCGAACTGGATACAAAATTTGCTTGATGGTTGTAGACAGAGGGTGATGGGAGACATGTTGTTTTTCTGACTGGAGGTATGTGACCAGCGGTGGAGTAGGTCCCCTGTTGTTTGTCATTTGGATGAATGGTTTGGATGGGAATATTGGTTTCCTGGTAAGTAATTGTTTTCGGTGACACTGAAATTGGTGGTAAAGTGGAGAGTGAACTCGGTTATCTATGATACAACAGGATGAACAGTACTGCTGGGATCGTGGGCTGAAGAATAGCGGATGGAGTTTAATTAGATAAATGTGAAGTGTTCCATTTTGGTGAAACAAACCAGGGTGGGACTTGTACAGTTAATGTTCGGGCCCTGGGTAGTGTTTTCAGTCAGAGATCCAGTGACCCAGGTAGACAGTTCTTTAAATGTGCTGTCACAGGTAGACAGGCTGGTGAAACAGGCGTTTGGGATGGTTACCTTCATTGGGGAGGGCATTGAGAATAAGAGTTGGGATGTCATGTTGTATCTGTAAAAGACATTGATGAGGCGACCATAAAAACATTGATCAGTCGGAAGATCTTATCTAGTTCACTAACCTCCTTTAGTGAAGGACATCAAATATTCTAACCTGGTCTGGCCGACATGTGACTCCAGACCCACAGCAATATGGCTGACTCTGAGCTACCCTCTCAGTAATTAACAGAGGGGTCAAAGAACGTTGTTCCAGGCAGTGACACCCACATCCCATTAATTAATATATAAAAATACCTATGTCCCTCCCTACCTCTGCAAACCCCTCCAGCTGCAGCAATCCGTCCTGGCTTTGTAGCACCCTGACCACTCTCTGTAACACTCTCACCACCTCCAGCACCTTCACCTCTCCCTGTTCCTATCGTGTCAATGAACCCTGACCGTGGCTCCCCTTCCCACAGCCGCCCTCCTGCGAGCAGACCCAATGCAATCCGTGAACGTTTACTCCTAAAACACTCTCTCACTTCAGGATTTTAAGTACTTTTTGGTGATCTTCTCAGCCTCATAATCTAGCATGATTCCTTTTGTCCTGAGTGAGGGATCAGAGAAAATTTCTTGCTGAGGTTTTTACTGTTTCAATCGAATGTCCTTTTGTTAAGTATTTTGCATTGTCCCTTCAAATGTTTTCCACTGTACATTTACAGGCACATATTTCAGTCTGTTTCGCCTGTTTACCTTGGTCTGTTCTCCTCTCAAACTCATGTTATTGGCTATTTTTGTTTCTAGCTGTAGCTTGTCTTTCTGTGATTCACTTTAAAACTTTATATTTATTTAAACTGCGCTTTATCACAATTTCCCAGAGGATCTCTTCAGGTGACATTACTCATTCACTAAGTTTCATCACACAGTCGCTCTGCGATAGTTATGTCCCTTAACAGTTGCACAATGTGTTTTCCAAAGAAACACTGAAAAAAAAATTAACCAAACTCCTCTTCCAATATCAATGCTGTCCGTGTGATTGTCCCAGATTATACAAATATTGACGTTTTCCAAAATTATGATAATGCCTTTGTTAAAAAATTCCAATGAGTTCCTGGTAAATGCAGTGATGAGCAATGAAATGCTGTTCGGTGACTAAAACTGTTCTGCTCGTGTCCTTGGCAAGTAGTAGCCAGAATTTACATTCAGTCTGACTCTACTTCATGGTCTGCGGCCAAATGCTTTCTCTGTAATGCCTTTGCTATCCATTATTGTTAGCGTTGCCCATTTTGCCTGAGTTTGCACAAGATTGCGAACCACTGAATATTTTTGTTCACCCTGTATCCATGTCTCCCTGGTGTCTAAATCTCTTTTATCTGTGTCACAAATCCGTCGACCTTATTGCAGCAACGTTTGTCCATTCAAAAAAATACATAATATACTCCCTTCCACAATTTTCTGTCACAAATCTATTTGCTGATGTACAGTTTTAGTTAAACTCTGTCCCATCCTGATCCTTTCTGCTTGTCTTCAGACACATTCCCATGATGTTCCATTGCTTTACGTTTTCCCTTTGGATTTGGAAAGCTCCTTTCACCTGCATCCTCTCTGTTAGTTTAAAGCACTGTCCATAAACTTACCAACATGATTGGCCAGGACACTGGTCCCAGCACAGTTCCAGGGGGATCATCCTAATAGATGTTTTTAAAAATCAGGTATGGGATGTGTGAGTCTCTGGCTGAAAAGCCTTTCTTGCCCAGCCCTAGCTGCCCTTGAACTGAGTAGCTTGCTCGGCCATTTCAGAGGGTAATTGAGAGGCAAACACTTTGCTGTGGGGATGTCGTGCAGACCACGTGAGGATGGGCAGATGTCCTTCTCTAAAGGACAAGTGTTTGGATTTGTTGTACATCAGTAATGGTTTTATACTTATTTGTGGATTGTTAATTATTATTTTTAAAATTATTGATTTCAAAGGTCTCCTTTTCAGATGACGGGATTCAATCCTGCCTCCCCTGAACATTAGCTGAGGTTTTGGGATACATTCTCTCGCAATAATACCACTAGGCCATTATTTCACCTGCTCACTGGGTGCTCATCCCTGAGCACTGATACCTGGGCATCGTGAAGCTAAACCCATTCTTCCGACACAATTGTGTGATCCTGACATCTTCCAGCAATCTGGGACTATTACTTAATATCGCTCCATTTTCCATATCTCTGTGGAACTCAGTGCCATTCTCCATGTGTAACCTTCACTGCATCTGTTTAATTTCCCATTCTGTCTATTTCTCTGTCTCCTGTAGGTATTCAGGAAAGTCCTGACTCAATAGCCTTCCCAGCTGCGGGGTGGATCGTCCATCACCTCATTGAATGCAGTTGGTCTGCCAGAGAGTGACAAAGGGAAAGGAGATCTGGAGCCTTCAATACTTCCTGTAGTGAAGTAAGGTCACCCACAGTGCACAGAGCAAAGAACAATGAGAGGGCTCCAAACATCTGTGAACACAACGTGACATAGATACAGTGCTGGAGGGGGAGCACAGTACACACACACACACACACACACACACACATCTATGGCATGTCTTGTGGTCCAGTGTCTTCTATAATTATTAATTCCTTAACTGATCCTATCGCTGTAACATCCTCCCTTTCCGATAGTCCCTCCACATATTTGAAACGTACTGCATTCCAGACTACCATCCCTATCACTGTAATCTGCTTCAGTGTCTACAACGTGCCTTATCTCGGTAGTCTCCTCCTCCAATAAGGTAAAAACAAGGACTGGAGATGCTGGAAACCAGAGTCTAGATTAGAGTGGTGCTGGAAAAGCACGGCAGGTCAGGCTGCATCCATGGAGCAGGAAATCGACGTTTCGGGCAAAAGCTCTTCATCAGGAACAGAGGCCGGGAGCCTGCAGAGTGGGGAGATAAATGAGAGGGGGGTGGGGATGGAGAGAAAGTAGCATAGAGTACAGTAGGTGAATGGGGTGGGGAAGAAGGTGATAGGTCAGATTGGAGGATGGGGGAAGGTAGCAAAGAGTACAATGGGTGAATGGGGGTGGGGATGGGGGTGATAGGTCAGAGACGAGGGTGGAATGGATAGGTGGGAAGGGAGAGAGGCCATTAGGACAGGTCATGAGGGCGGTGCTGAGCTGGAAGGCTGGAGGTGGGGTGAGATGGGGGAAGGGGAAATGAGGAAACTGGTGAAGTCCACATTGATGCCCTGGGGTTGAAGTGTTCTGAGGCGGAAGGTGAGGCGTTCTTCCTCCAGGCGCTGGGTGGTGGGGAAGTGGCGGTGGAGGAAGCCCAGGACCTGCATGTCCTCGGCAGAGTGGGAGGGGGAGTTGAAATGTTGGGTCACAGGGCGGTGGGGTTGATTGGTGCGGGTGTACCAGAGATGTTCCCGATTGTGCTCTGCGAGGAGGTGTCCAGCCTCCCCAATGCAGAGGAGACCGCATCGGGAGCAACGGATACAATAAATGATAATGGTGGATGTGCAGGTAAAACTTTGGATGTGGAAGGCTCCTTTGGGGACTTGGATGTGGTGAGGGAGGAGGTGTGGGCGCAGGTTTTGCAATTCCTGCAGTGGCAGGAGAAGGTGCCAGGAAGGGAGGATGGGTTTTTGGGGGGGCATGGAACTGACCAGATAGTCATGGAGGGAAAGCGGAGAGGGGTGGGGAGGGAAATATATCCCTGGTGGTGGGGTCCGTTTGGAGGTGGAGGAAATGGCGACGGATAATTTGGTTTATACAAAGGTTGGAAGGGTGGAAGGTGAGCACCAGGGGCGTTCTGTCCTTGTTATGGTTGGAGGGGTGGGGTCTGAGGGCAAAGGTGTGGGATATGGTCGAGATGCGTTAGAGGGCATCTTTTACCACGTGGGAAGGGAAATTCCGATCTCGAAAGAAGGAGGCTACCTGATGTGTTCTGTGGTGGAACTGGCCCACCTGGGAGCAGATACAGCGGAGGTGGAAGAATTGGGAATAGGGGTTGGGAATTTTGCAGGCGGTAGGATGGGAAGATGTGTAATCTAGGCAGCTGTGGGAGTCGGTAGGTTTGTAAAAAAATGTCGGTGTCAAGTCGGTTGTCATTAATGGGGATTGAGAGGTCCAGGAAGGGGAGGGAGTTGTCTGAGATGGTCCAGGTAAATTTAAGGTCAGGGTGGAATGTGATGGTGAAGTTGATGAATTGCTCAAACTCCTCGAGGGAGCACGAGGTGGTGCCAATGCAGTCATCAATGTAGCGGAGGAAGACGTGGGGAGTGCTGCCATTGTAACTACAGAAGATGGACTGTTCTACGTAGCTAACAAAGAGACATGCAGAGCTGGGGCCCATACGGGTGCCCATGGCTACCCCTTTGGTCTGGAGGAAGTGGGAGGATTTGAAGGAAATTTTGTTAAGGGTGAGGACAAGTTCAGCCAAACGAATGAGAGTGTCGGTGGAAGAGTACTGTTGTGGACATCGGGAGAGGAAGAAACGGAGGGCTTGGAGGTCCTGGTCATGGTGGATGGAGGTGTAGAGGGATTGGGTATTCATGGTGAAAATGAGGCATTGGGGGCCAGGGAAACGGAAGTCTTGGAGGATTGGAGGGTGTGAGTGGTGTCTCGAACCAATGTGGGTAATTCCTGGACTGGGGGATAGGACAATGTCGAGGTAGGTAGACATGAGTTCGGTGGGGTAGGAGCATGCTGAGCCAATGGGTCGGCCAGCGTGGTCAGGCTTGTGGATCTTGGGAAGGAGGTAGAACCGGGCAGTGGGGGATCCCGGACAATGAGGTTGGAAGCTGTGGTTGGGAGATCTCCTCCTGAGGTGATGAGGTTCTGTATGCTCTGGGAGATGATGGTTTGGTGATGGGAGGTGGGTCATGGTGGAGGGGGTGGTAGGAGGAGGTGTCTTTGAGTTGGCATCATGGCTTCAGTGGTGTAGAGGTCAGTGCACCAGACTACCACTGCACCCCCTTTATCTGCTGGTTTGATGGTGAGGTCGGTACTGGAGCAGAGGAAGTAGAGGGCTGCACGTTGTGAGGGTGAGAGTTTGGAGTGGGGGAAGGGGTAGATAGGTTGAGGCGGTTAATGTCTCGGTGGAAGTTGGAAATGAAGAAATCGAAGACCGGTAATAGGCCAGCACGGGGTGTCCAGGTGGATGGAGTGTATTGGAGGCCGGAAAAGGGGTCCTCAGAAAATTGCTGGGAGTCTTCATTGTCAAAGTAAGCTCTGAGGCGGAGGTGGTGGAAGAAGTGTTCGATGTCACGGCGTGTATTAAATTCATTGATGTGTGGACGGAGGGGGATAAAGGTGAGGCCTTTGCTGAGGACTGATCATTCGTCCTCAGTGAGGGGGAGGTCAGGTGGAATGGTGAAAACTCGGCAGGACTGGGAGCTCGGACCAAGCGTAGGTGTGGAGCTGGGGGAGGCGACGGAGCCTGTAACTGGAGTGGGTGTGGTGTTAGGGGGAATGGGGATGGAGTCATGAGCAGGGGTGGTGTTCCCCTCAGGGTTCTGGGGGCAGGGATTGTGACGGTGGGACTTGGGGGTGGTGTCAGCAGAATGCAGATGAGTGGCGTTGGTGGTGGCGGAAGTGGTGGCAAACACGGCAGTGGGGGGGCGTGGAAGTCACTGAGTGTGTGACATCAGTGATGATGTGAGGGGCGGAAGTGATGTCACTTGTGGTGTATGAGGAATTATTTTAACCAATAATTTCCTGTCACAAATCTGTTTGACAATGTTGTATTTTAAATAAACTCAGTCCCTTAATGTTTCTTTTGGTCTTCATTCACATCTCCGTGGTGTTCCAATATTTCAACCTTTCTCTTTGGACTTGGGAATTTCCATTCACCTCAGACCCTGTCCCCATCCTCATCTGTGTCCATTTATAGCACACTGCATACTCCTGGTACCAGAGGAGCCTATCGCAATAAAATAGGTCAGTCCTCCCTGAGTACTGGTAGCAGTGCTCACTGGTCAGAACTACTTCTGATGATACCATTGTGTGATCCTGATACATTCCTGCACTCTGCTGATATCACTGCCTCTCTCCATGTGATATCCCTCACTGTGGGTCTAATTGCTGCCTCTGTCAGTGTCTCTCGCTCTTGCAGCTACTCCAGATCCTGAGTCAACAGCATTCTCCACTCCAGAGGGAAGCAACTGCACAGGCCATGGATGGAGACTGGGAATTTCCAGATCTCTGTGGGACTCAGTGCCATTCTCCATGTGTAACCTTCATTGCATTAGTCTAATTTCCCATTCTGTCTACTTCTCTGTCTCCTGTAGGTATTCCTGATGTCCCTGACTCAGCAGAATTCCCAATTCCTGTCTCGTCCATCACCACATTGAAGACAGTTGGTCAGCCAGAGAGAGATGGAGATCTCTAGCCTTCAGTAAATCCTGCAGCCGGTAAGATCACTCACAGTAAACAGCACAGGGAGGAGTTAGTGGACTTTAATTCAGACCCTGAGGGCATGATGTAGGAACAATGCTGGGCAAGGAACATGAGAAAATTCTCAGGCTTCATTATCACCATCTTGTCTGTAAATTCATCTGTTCCACAGAACCCTCCCTATGCCTGTCAGTTTCTCCATTGTCTGTTTCATCGATACCACTTCCCAATCTCTATCAGCCCCTACAATCCTGCTTATCCCTGTAAGCTCCTCATATCAGTAAAACTCTCCAAGTTTCTGCCTTTGCCTTTAATCCCGGGTTCTCTCCTTAACTGAAGAAAAACAACTCGTCAGTTCCTCAAGCCATCCTGGTCTGTGTAGTCCTTTCCAGACCTGAAAAACCTCCCTGTCTTTCTGACCTTTTTGAACTCCTACTACCTTCATGATCTCTCTAAGCTTTCCCGTCATGACAACAAAAAAGCTCTGTACCTTAGTAACCTCCTCCAGCCGTTAGACTCCTCCTTGTCTCTGGGCACAAAGCAGAGTGACCCTGCTTCTCTCATAAATTAGTTTCTGCATTTCTAATGATGACTATGAACTCTTCCTGTCTCCATAACGCACTCAGTCTCTGTTAACTCTGCTGGTCCCGATTGATGTAATTTCCTTCGGTTACTACAAACCTTTATACCTTTAATCTCCTCCAGATGTGACCACACAGTTTATTTCTATCACCTCTATGAGTGATAGAGTCATACAGATGTACAGCACGGAAACAGACCCTTCGGTCCAACCCGTCCATGCCTACCGGATATCCCAATCTAGACCCACCTGCCAGCACCCGGTCCATATCCCTCCAAACCCTTCCCATTCATATACTCATCCAAATGTCTCTTAAATGTTGCAATTGTACCATCCTCCACCACATCCTCTGTCAGCTCGTTCCATACACGTACCACCCTCTGCATGAAAAAGTTGCCCCTTAGGTCTCTTTTATATCTTTCCCCGCTCACCCTAAACCTATGCCCTCAAGTTCTGGACTCCCTGACCCCAGGGAAAATACTTTGTCAATTTATCCTATCCTATCCAATCCATGCCCCTCATAATTTTGTAAACCTCTGTAAGGTCACCCCTCAGCCTCCGAAGCTCCAGGGAAAACAGCCCCAGCCTGTTCAGCGTCTCCCTGTAGCTCAAATCCTCCAATCCTGGCAATATCCTTGTAAATCTTTTGTGAACCCTTTCAAGTTTCACAAGAATTTTTCCGATAGGAAGGAGACCGGAATTGCACAAAACATTCCAACAGTGGCCAAACCAATGTCCTGTACTGAATACTCTGACCAATAAAGGAAAGCATACCAAATGCCGCCTTCACTATCCTATCTACCTGTGACTGTACTTTCAAGGAGCTATGAACTTGCACTCCAAGGTCTCTTTGGTCAGCAACACTCCCTAGGACCTAACCATTACGTGTATAAGTCCTGCTAATATGTGCTTTCCCAAAATGCAGCACATCGCATTTATTTGAATTAAACTCCATCTGCCAGTTAGCCCATTGTCCCATCTGGTCCAGATCCTGTTGTAACCCTCTTCTCTGTCCACTACACCTCCAATTTTGGTGTCATCTGTAAACTTACTAACTGTACCTCTTATGCTCACATCCAAATCATTTATGTAAATGACAAAAAGTAGAGGGCCCAGCACCGATCTTTGTGGCACTGCACTGGTCACAGGCCTCCAGTCAGAAAAACAACCCTCCACCACCACTCTGTCTTTTACCTTTGAGCCAGTTCTGTATCCAAATGGTTAGTTCTCACTGTATTCCATGAGTTCTAACCTTGCTAACCTGTCTCCCATGGGGGACCTTGTCGAATGCCTCACTGAAGTCCATATAGATCACATCTATCACTCTGCCCTCCTCAATATTCTTTGTTACTGTTTCAAAAAACTCAATCAAGTTCGTGAGACATGTTTTCCCACGCACAAAGCCATGTCGACTATTCCTAATCAGTCCTTGCCTTTCCACATACATGTACATCCTGTCCCTCAGGATTCCTTCCAACAACTTGCCCACCACTGAGTTCAGGCTCACTGGTCTATAGTTCCCTGGCTTGTCTTTACCACCCTTCTTAAACAGTGGCACCACGTTTGCCAAACTACAGTCTTCCGGCATCTCATCTGTGACTATCAATGATACAAATATCTCAGCAAGTGGCCCAGCAATCACTTTTCTAGCTTCCCACAGAGTTCTAGGGTACACCTGATCAGTTCCTGGGGATTTATTCACCTTTAACCATTTCAGGACATCCAGCAATTCCTCCTCTGTAATCTGGACGTTTTGCAAGATGTCACCATCTATTTCCCTCCAGTCTATATCTTCCATATCCTTTTCAACAGTAAATACCGATGCAAAATATTCATTTAGTATCTCCCCCATTTTCTGTGGCACCACACAAAGGCCGCCTTGCTGATCTTTGAGGGGCCCTATTCTCTCCCTAGTTACCCTTTTTTTTCCTTAATATATTTGTAAAAACCCTTTGCATTCTCCTTAATTCTATTTGTCAGACCTATCTCATGTCCGCGTTTTGCCCTCCTGATTTCCCTCTTAAGTATACTCCAACTTCCTTTATACTCTTCTAAGGATTCACTCGATCTATCCTGTCTATACCTGACATGTGTTTCCTTCTTTTTCTGAACCAAACACTCAATTTCTTTAGTCATCCAGAATTCCCTATACCTACCAGCCTCCCCTTTCACCCTGACAGGAATATACTTTCTCTGGACTCTTGTTATCTCATTTCTGAAGGCTCCCCATTTCCTAGCCGTACCTTTAGCTGCGAACATCTGCCTCCAATCAGCTTTCAAAAGTTCTTGCCTAATACCGTCAAAATTGGCCTTTCTCCAATTTAGAACATCAACTTTTTGATCTGATCTATCCTTTTCCATCACTATTTTAAAACAAGTAGAATTATGGTCGCTGGCCCCAAAGTGCTCCCCCACTGACACCTCACTCACCTGCCCTGCCTTATTTCCCAAGAGTAGGTCAAGTTTTGCACCTTCTCTAGTAGGTACATCCATATACTGAATCAGAAAATTGTCTTGTACACACTTAAGAAATTCCTCTCCATCTAAACCTTTAACACTATGGCAGTCCCAGTCAATGTTTGGAAAGTTAAAATCCCCTTCTATACCTACCCTATTATTCTTACAGATAGCTGAGATCTCCTTACAAGTTTGGTTCTCAATTTCCCTCTGACTATTGGAGGGTTTATAATACAATCCGAAAAAGATGATCATCACTTTCTTATCCCTCAGTTCCACCCAAATAACTTCCCTGGATGCATTTCTGGGAATATTATCCCTCAGCACAGCTGTAATGCTATCCCTTATCAAAAATGCCACTCCCCCTCCTCTCTTGCCTCCCTTTCTATTCTTCCTGTAGTATTTGTATCCTGGAACATTAAGCTGCCAGTCCTGCCCATCCCTGAGCAATGTTTCTGAAATTGCTCTGAGATCCCATTCCCATGTTCCTAACCATGCCCTGAGTTCATCTGCCTTCCCTGTTAGACCTCTTGCATTGAAATAAATGCAGCTTAATTTATTAATCCTACCTTGTCCCTGCCTGTCCCTGACTGTTTGACTCACTTCTGTTCTCAGCTGGACCCGTCTCAGATCGAGCTCCCAAAACCCTCCCTGTGATTGTTATCATGTCCCACCCCTGCATTCCTCCAAATCTATGTAGAGTCCTCCCATTCCTAAAACCCGCCCTGTCTCTGTCACCTGTCCCAGCTTCCACAACCTTCCCTATCTCTGTAAGTACCCAACCCCCCGCCCACCCCCATCCCAGTTACTACAGCCCGCTGTATCACTAAATGCCAGTAGTCACTATAATATCAGAGTAAGGTGTGAAAGCAGGAATACTGTACTGGGTTAAATGATCAGTCGTGATCATATTGAATCGGTAGGACCGACTCTGTAGTCAAATGGCTGATACCTGCTCTTCTTTCCTGTGCTTCTCTATAAACATACAATCTATATAACCTCCTTCAGTCCCCACAGTCCTCCCTATCTCCATAAACTCCTTCAGTCCCCACAACTCTTCCTATCTATGTAACCTGAATCATACCCCACAAACCTCCCTAACTCCATAACCTCCAAAAGGCCCCACGGCTCTCCCTATCTCCATAATCTCATCCAGTCCCACGACCCTCCCGTTCAGAGTAACCTCTTTCAATCCCCATGATCCTCCTGATTTGTACAACCTCCTTCAGGCCCAACAGCCCTGCTGATCTCTTTGGCCCCTTTCAGGCCCCACAGCACTCCCTATCTCCATATTGTTCTTCAGTCACCACTGCACTCTCTGTGTCCATAATCTCATACAGTCCCCACATCACTCCCTTTCTCCATAATGTCCTTCAGTCCCCACGACCCTCCCTATTTCTAAAACATCTATTACCTGTTGAACCTGTAAGCTACCTTTTTCAGATTGATAAACACGAACTCGCAAAACCATTTCTGCTGCCAGTCTGAAACCAAACAGTGTTAGCCTGACAGTAATTCAAGAGCATGCAGGAATGTGTTTGAAAGGATATGTCAATAAACAATAACTGGACCCTTAGAAATGCATTTAATAAAAAGAGAATGTGTTTTTGAGCCTGTTGGATTTTATTTTTATTGGTGTGAATACAAATGGCAGAATAGATACGGGTGTAGGAGTGGCTGTAACCGAGGAAACGATTTAGTTGAATTTTCAGAAACCTTTACACAAGTTTCAATAAGGGATAAAGAGTAACTTGGTAGAGAATAGGGTCCCTTAACTGTCAGGAGGTGGGTGAGATATTAGACAAAATAGTGTTGTCGGAATTTAGTGTGGAGAAAGACATGGAAGCTCGGGAAAGTGGGGAAATAAATAGCGATGTCTTGGAAAGAATCCTCAACAGAGAAGAAAAAGTGCTGGAATCTTAAAACAAATAAAGGTAGATCAATCCTCAGTATCTCATTAGGTCTATCCTTGAATATTCATGGGAATTTCGGGAAGAGATTGCAGTGTCCCTAACAGAGATATTTATATTATCAACAGACACAATGAGTTACCAGAAGACTGGAGGGTGGCTAATGCTGTTCCATCACTTAAGGGCTGCAGGGAAAAGCCAGGAAATCACAGCCCAGTGAGCCAGTACTGGGTAAGTTATTGGCGGAGATTCTGAGAGAAAGGAGCTATATATATTTGGAAAGACAAGGGCTGATTAGAGATAGTCAGCATGGCTTTGTGAGTGGAAAACTGTGTTTCACAAACCAGATTGACTCTTCGAGGAGTTGACCGAGAGATAGATAAAGGCAGAGCACTCAGCGTTGACTACATGAACTTCAGCAAAACATTTGACAAGGTTCCAAGGGATGTAGAACATCTAGTCAAGAGGAAGAAGGAAGCTAACTTAAGTTTGAGGAACCAAGGATCAGAAGCAGGGCTCTAGAGAGTTACATGGGCCAGCACGGTGGCTCAGTGGTTAGCACTGCTGCCTCACAGCACTAGGGATGTGATTTCAATTCCAGCCCCAGGTGACTGTCTGTGTGGAGTTTGCACATTCTCTCCATGTCTGCGTGGGTTGCCGATAGGTGCGCCGGTTTCCACCCACAGCCCAAAGATGTGCAGGTTAGGTGAATCAGCCATGCGTTGTTCAAGAAAGGGAATAGAGATAATCCTGGGAATCACAGACCTGTCAGTCTTCTGTCTGTGATGTGCAGATTATTGGAGACTGAGATACAGGATTTATGATTCCTTGGAAAACCATAGTTTGATTAGAGAAAGTCATCATGACTTTGTAAGGGACAGGTCATGCCTCACAAATCTTATTGAATGCTTTGAGAATGTGACAAAACACATTTATGGCTCATTGAGAAAGTACAGAGCATGGGATACAGGGAAACCTGCCTGTCTGGATAGAGAATTCCTGGCCCATAGAAGACAGAGGGTGATGACAGATGGAAATCATTCAGCCTGGAGCTCAGTGACCAGTGGTTTTCTGTAGGGAGAGGCCAAAAATCTCTGCTCTTTGTGATTTTATGTATGACTTGGATGTGTGAGTGGAAGAGTGAGTAATTAAGTTTGCCAATGACACGAAGATTGGTGGAGTGGTGAATAGTGTGGATGTCTGCTGGAGGTAGCAATGGGACATTGACAGGATGTAGAGCTGGGCTGAGAAGTGGCAGATAAAGTCAAATCTGGAAAAGTGTGAAGTGATGCATTTTGGGAGATGAGACTTGAATGCAGAATACAGGGGTAAAGACAGAATACTGAATAGTGTGGAGGAACAGATAGATCTTGGATTTCATGACCAGAGATCCATCAAATTTGCCACCAAGCTGATAGTGTTAAGAAAGAATATGTTGTATTGGCTTTCATTAGCTGGGGGATTGAGTTTTAAAGCCGAAGTGTATAATGCAGAAGTTGCAGGATCAGTTCATTCCTAAAAGGAAGAAAGATCCCAGGAGGAGACATGGGCGGCCGTGGCTGACGAGGGAAGTAAAGAAACATATAAAGTTAAAAGAGAAAAAGTATAACTTAGCGAAGATAAGTGGGAAAACTGAGGACTGGGAAGCTTTTAAAGAACAACAGAGGATTAGTAAGAAGGAAATACGCGGAGAAAAAATGAGGTACGAAGGTAAACTGGCCAAGAATATGAAGGAGGATAGTAAAAGCTTTTTTAGGTATGTCCAAGGCAAAAAAATGGTTAGGACAAAAATTGGGCCCTTGAAGACAGAAACAGGGGAATATATGACTGGGAACAAAGAAATGGCAGAGGAATTATATGGGTACTTCAGATCTGTGTTCACTGGGGAAGACACAAGCAATCTCCCTGAGGTAACAGTGGCTGAAGGACCTGAACTTAAGGGAATTTATATTTGCCAGGATTTGGTGTTGGAGAGACTGTTAGGTTCAATTCCCGCCTCAGGCGACTGACTGTGTGGAGTTTGCACGTTCTCCCCGTGTCTGCGTGGGTTTCCTCCGGGTGCTCCGGTTTCCTCCCACAGTCCAAAGATGTGCAGGTCAGGTGAATTGGCCATGCTAAATTGCCCGTAGTTAGGTAAGGGGTAGATGTAGATGTAGATGTAGGGGTATGGGTGGGTTACGCTTTGGCGGGGCGGTGTGGACTTGTTGGGCCGAAGGGCCTGTTTCCACACTGTAAGTAATCTAATCTAAAAAAAAATAAGTCTCCGGGACCTGATGGCCTGCATCTCAGGGTACTGAAGGAGGTGGCTCGGGAAATCGTGGATGCGCTGGTGATTATTTTCCAGAGTTCAATAGAATCGGGGTCGGTTCCTGAGGATTGGAGGGCGGCTAATGTTGTGCCACTTTTTAAGAAGGGTGGGCGGGAGAAAGCAGGAAATTATAGACCAGTTAGTCTGACCTCAGTGGTGGGAAAGATGCTGGAGTCTATTATAAAGGATGAAATTACGGCACATCTGGATAATAGTAACAGGATAGGACAGAGTCAGCATGGATTTATGAAGGGGAAATCATGCTTGACTAATCTTCTTGAATTTTTTGAGGATGTAACTCGGAAGATGGACGAGGGAGATCCAGTGGATGTAGTGTACCTGGACTTTCAGAAAGCTTTTGATAAAGTCCCACACAAGAGGTTAGTGAGTAAAATTAGGGCGCACGGTATTGGGGGCAAAGTACGAGATTGGATAGAGAATTAGTTGGCTAATAGGAAACAAAGGGTAGTGATTAACGGCTCCATTTCGGAATGGCAGGCAGTGACCAGTGGGGTACCGCAGGGATCCGTGCTGGGACCGCAGCTTTTTACAATATATGTAAATGATATAGAAGATGGTATCAGCAATAACGTTAGCAAATTTGCTGATGATACAAAGCTGGGTGGTAGGGTGAAATGTGATGAGGATGTTAGGAGATTACAGGGTGACCTGGACAAGTTAGGTGAGTGGGCAGATGCATGGCAGATGCAGTTTAATGTGGATAAATGTCTGGTTATCCACTTTGGTGGCAAGAACAGGAAGGCAGATTACTACCTCAATGGTATCAAATTAGGTAAAGGGGCTGTACAGAGATATCTGGGTGTTCTTGTCCACCAGTCAATGAAGGCAAGCATGCAGGTACAGCAGGTCGGGAAGAAGGCTAATAGCATGCTGGCCTTCATAACAAGAGGAATTGAGTATAGAAGCAAAGAGGTGCTTCTTCAGCTGTACAGGGCCCTGGTGAGACCACACCTGGAGTACTGTGTACAGTTCTGGTCTCCAAATTTGAGGAAAGACATTCTGGCTATTGAGGGAGTGCAGCGTAGGTTCACGAGGTCAATTCCTAGAATAGCAGAATTGCCTTACATGGAAAGACTGAAGCGACTGGGCTTGTATACCCTTGAGTTTAGAAGACTGAGAGGGGATCTGATTGAATCGTATAGGATTATGAAAGGACTGGACACTCTGGCAGGAGGGAACATATTTCCGCTGATGGGGGAGTGCCGAACCAGAGGACACAACTTAAAAATACGGGGTAGACCATTTAGGACAGAGATGAGGAGAAACTACTTCACCCAGAGAGTGGTGGCTGTGTGGAATGCTCTGCCCCAGAGGGCAGTGGAGGCCCAGTCTCTGGATTCATATAAGAAAGAATTGGATAGAGCGCTTAAAGATAGTGGAGGCAAGGGTTATGGAGATAAGGCTGGAACAGGATACTGATTGGGAATGATCAGCCATGATCATATTGAATGGCGGTGCAGGCTCGAAGGGCTGAATGGCCTACTCCTGCATCTATTGTCTATTGTCTAAAGCCACAATGTTATGCTGCAGCTCTATACAGTCCTGTTTAGATCCCAATTAGAATATTGTGTTCAGTTTTGATCCCTTCATTACAGGAAGGATGTGGAAGCTTTAGAGAGGGTAAAGAGGAGATTTACCAGGATGCTACCTGGTCTGGAGAGCATGTCTTATGAAGAAAGGTTGAGGGAGCTAAGGCTTTTCTCATTGGAATGAAGAAGATTGTGTTGTGATTTGGTAGAGGTGAACAAGATGGTGTGAGGCAAAGATAGAGTGAACAGTGAGAGACCTCTTTATCCCATGGCATACATGGTACAAGGGGGCATAATTGTAAGGTGATTGGAGAATGGGTAAGGGGAGATTTCACATGTTGGTTCTCCACACACAGAGTGGTGGGTGGGTGGAACGGGACATTTTAACAGACTCTTGGATAGGCACATGGATGGTAGCAAAGTGAAGGGTATGTAAGTTAGTTTGATCTTACAGTCGGGTAAAAGATGGGCATGGCATCATGGCCGAAGGGTCTTGTGCTGTACTGTTCTGTATTCTACGTTCTGTATGGTAAACTGGGTAATAAGCTCAGATCAATGTAAAAGGATATGGCATTCAGGAGCAGCTAGTCAACTGGATACAAAATTGGGCTTGATGGTAGGAGACAGAGGGTGATGGGAGACATGTTGCCTTTCTGACTGGAGACATGTGACCAGCGGTGAAGTGGGTCCCCTGTTGTTTGTCATTTGGATAAATGTTTTGGATGGAAATATTGATTTTGTGGTAAGTTAGTTTTTTGAGTGACACTGAAATTGTTGGAAAAGTGGACAGTGAAGAAAGTTATCTATGATACAACAGGATGAACAGTACTGCTGGGATAGTGGGCTGAAGAATGGCAGATAGAGTTTAGTTAGATAAACGTGAGGTGTTCCATTTTGGTGAAACAAACCAGGGTGGGACCTATACAGTTAATGTTCGGGCCCTGGGTAGTGTTGTCAGTCAGTGACCCAGGGATGCAGGTAGACAGTTCTTTGTAAGTGGTGTCACAGGTAGACAGGCTGGTGAAGCAGGAGTTTGGGATGGTTACCTTCTTTGGGCAGAGCATTGAGAGTAGAAGTTGGGATGTCATGTTGTGGCTGTACAGGACATTGGTGAGGCCACCATAAAAGCATTGTTGACCAGTAGGAAGTACTCATCTGGTTCACTTACGTCCTTTAGAGAAGAACATCTGACATTCTAACCTGGTCTGGCCTGCACGTGACTCCAGACCCACAGCAATATGGCTGACTGTGCGATACTCTGGGTAATTAGCAGTGGGGCAAAGAATGTTGGTCCAATCAGTGACATCTTCATCCCATGAATGAATAAATAAAAATACATATATCCCTCCCTACCTCTGCAAACCCCTCCAGCTGCAGCAATCTGTACTGGCTTTGTAATATCGTTCAGACCCTGACCCCTCTCTGTAACACTCTCTCTACCTCCAGCACCTTCAGCTCTCCAGGTTCCTTTTGTGACATCAAACCTTGACAATTATTCCCTCTTCCATCTGACCTCCTCCTGCGAGCAGACCCTTTGCAATCCTTTTAAAACTTACTCCCAAAACATTCTCTCACTTCTGGATTTTAAGTAATTTTTGGTGATCCTCTGAGCCCAATAATCTAATATGATCCTTTTTACTTGAGTGAGGGACCGATGGGGATTTCTTGCTGAGGATTTGTCTGTTTCAATGGAATGTCCTTTTGTTGAGTGTTTTACAGTGTTCCTTCAAACGTTTTCCACTGTTCATTGACAGGCACATATTTCAGTCTGTTTCGCCTATTTACCTTAATCAGTTCTCCTCTCAAACTCATGTAATTGGCTATTTTTGTTTCTAGTTGTAGCTTGTCCTTTCTGTGATTCAGTTTAAAACTTTATATTTCTTTAAACTGCACTTTATCACAATTTCACAGAGGATCTCTCCAGGTTAAATTACTCATTCACGAAGTTTCATCACACAATGGTCGCTCTGAGATAGTTATGTCCCTAGCCAGTTGCACAATGTGTTATTCTAAGAAACACTGAAAACTAATTCTCTGAACTCCTCTTCCAATGTCACTCTTGCCACTGTGACTGTCCCACATTTTGTGAATATTGATGTTTTCCAAAATTATCACAATGGCTTTGTTAAAAAATTCCAATGAGTTCCTGTGTAATGCAGTGATGAGCAACTGAATGCTGTTCAGTGGCTAAAACTGTTCTGCTGCTTGTGTCCTTGGCAAGTAGTAGCCAGAATTTACATTCAGACTGACTCTACTTCATGATCTGAGGCCAAATGCTTTCTCTGTGATGCCTTTCTTATCCATTATTGTTAGTGTTACTCATTTTGCCTGAGTTTCCGAAAGGTTGTGATCCATTGAATATTTATGTCCACCTTCTGTTCACCCTGTAACCATATCTCTGGTGTCTAAACCTCTTTTATCTCAGTGTCACAAATCCATCTGCCTTATTGATAAGACTTCGTCCATTCCAAAAAAAATCATAATTTACTCTTTCCCACAATTTCCTGTCACAAACCTATTCACTGATGTACAGTTTTAGTTAATCGCTTTCAGCCACATCCCCATACTCTTCCGATGCTTCACCTTTTCTCTTTGAGTTTGCAAAGCTCCTTTCACCTGGACCCTGTCCCTGCATCCTCTCTGTCAGTTTAAAGCCCAGTCCATAAACCTACTGACATGATTGGCCAGGACACTGGTCCCAGCGCGGTTTTAGTGGGGCCATCCTATTGGATTTTTTTATAAATCAGGTAAGGGAGGTGGGTGTCTCTGGCTGACCAGCCTTTATTGCCCAGCCCTAGCTGCCCGTGAGCTGAGTAGCTTGCTTGGCCATTTTAGAGGGTAATTGAGAGGCAAACACTTTGCTGTGGGGATGTCGTGCCACGTGAGGTATCTGGGTACCACGTGAGGATGATCCGATCTCGTTGTCGAAAGGGCAATTGGGTGGCACGGTAGCTCAGTGATTAGCACTCCTGCCTCACAGCACCAGGATCCCAGGTTCGATTCTAGCTGTGGGCGACTGTGTGGAGTTTGCACATTCTCCCCGTGTCTGCGTGAATTGCCTCCGGCTGCTCCGGTTTCCTCCCACAGTCCAAAGACGCGCAGGTCAGGCAAATTGGCCATGCTAAATTGCCCATAATGCTAGGTGTATTAGGTCGAGGGAGATGGGTCTGAGTGGGTTACTCTTTGGAGGGATGGTGTGGACTGGTTGGGTCGAAAGGCCTGTTTCCACACTGTAGGGAATCTAATCTCAGGGATTGTGATTTTTGTACATCAGCAATAGTTTCATATTTGTTTATAGATTGTAAATTGCTATTTTTAAAATTATTGATTTTAAATTCCACCATATCTTATGATGGGATTCAAACCTGCCTCCCCTGAACATTAGCTGAGGTTTTGGACAAATGCCCTAACAATAATGTTAACTAGGCCATCACTTCACCTGCTCACTGGTTGCTCATCCCTGAGCACTGACACATGAAGCTAAACCCATTCTTCCAACATGATTGTGTGATCCTGAAGTCTTCCTGCACTCTGGTGATATCACTCAGTCTCTCTCCATGTGGTATCCCTCACTGTGTGGGTCTAATTGCTGCCTCTGTCAGCATCTCTCACTCTTGCAGCTACTCCAGATCCTGAGCTAACAGAATTCTCCACTCCAGAGAGACGCAACAGCATAGGCCAGGGATGGTGTTTGGGATTTTCCAGATATCTGTGGGGCTCATTTCCATTCTCCTTGTGTAACCCTCACTGCATCAGTCTAATTTCCCATTCTGTCTATCTCTCTATCTCCTGTAGGAAGTTAACTTCCCAACTGCTGTGTGTCTCATCCATCACCTCATTGAAGATGGTTGGTCAGCCAGAGAAACAAAGGGAAGGGAGATCTGGAGCCTTCAATAAATCCTGCAGTGAGGTAAGATCACTCATAGTGCACAGAGCAGAGAGCAATGAGAGGGCTCCAAACATCGCGAACAAGACATGACACAGATACAGTGCTGGATGGGGAGCACAGTATAGACACACCCCATGCTCAAATACCATATCTACTTTAACTTATGTTGCAGTGAGACAGCATCGGGAGTTCATAGTTATCAATCTAGTCCTGTGCTGTCTTAGTGAGCATCAGTACAACAGAGGGGAGAGTAGGCCTTAAACGAGAGGTTGTGAATGCTGCCTGGGATCTTTCTGTTCTGTGTTCTCCCTCCAACACTGTACTAAGACTCACTACTCTGCAACACTGTATCTGTGGCATGGCTTGTGCACCAGTATCTTCAGTCATTTTTAACTCCTACAATAGTCTCTGTCCCTGTAACCTCCTCCCTTCCCGATAGTCCCTCCACATATTTGAAATATCCTGCATTCCAGACTACCATCCCTATCACTGTATCTTGCTTCAGTGTCTACAACATGCCTTATTTTGGTACACTAATCCTCTTTAACTGGATACAGAGTGATACAGCACGGAAACAGAACCTGTGGTCCAACTCCTCAATGCTGCCCATGTTACCTAAACTGAATGAGTCTCATTTGCCTGCATTTGGCCCTTAGCTCTTCAAACCTTCTCCTCTCCATGTACCTGCCCAAATGTCTTTTCCATGCTGTAATTGTTCTTGTTTGTCCCATGTGCCTGAGGCAGTCTGTTCCATCTATGCACCATCCTCTCTGGATAATGATCCCCCTCAGCTCCCTCTTTAAATCCTTGCTCTCTCACCTCCCGTTTATACCCTCTAGTTTTGGACTCACCTACCCTTGGTTATTCACCATTCTTAGAGTCACCCTGTGGCCTCCTCTGCCCAAGGGAAATATTTAGGACAATGTTACAAATATCTCCAACGTATGTAACAAAGTGCTGGCCAATGTCGGCAAATGTGCCAAATGTCGCTCTCCCCACCCTGTCCACCTGTGATGCCACTTCCGAGGAACAATGTAACTTGCACCCCCTGGTCTCTCTCTCTCTCTCTCTCTCTCTCTCTTTTTCTCTCTCTCTCTGTTTAACAACCCTGGCCAGAGCCCTTCCATTAACTGTATTAGTCCTCCCTGACTTGTCTTAACAATATCCAACACCTGAATTAAACTCCATCTTTCATTCCTTGGCCCACTGGCCCAGTTGGTCAAGATCCCCTTTGATAACCGTATTTACTGCCCACCATTCATTTGATCATTAACAAACTTTCGCACAATCACTCCTATATTTTCAACCAAATCGTTTATGTAGATGATGCACATCAGTGGACCCAGCCCTGATCCTTTCTTCAATAATGGAATCAAACCATATTCTTGTCATAGAGCCATATAGCATGGAAACTGACCCTTCAGTTGATACTCACCATAATATAAAACTAAACTCTTCCCAGCTGCCTGTTGCTGGCCCATATCACTCCAACCCTTCCCTATTCACCTGTTTATCCAAATATCTTTTAAACGTTGTAACTGTACCCACATCAACCCCTTTCTCAGGAAGTTCATTCCACACTCAAACCACCTTCTGTGTAGCAAATTGCCAAATATCTTTTTTTTGAACATCTCTCTCCTCTAACTTTAAATGTGGCCCCTCCTCTTGAGACTCCCCCATGCTGAGGAAAAGGCAACTACCATTAAATTGATCTGTAAATCACTTTTTTTTCAATAAACCTTTATAGCATCACATCTCAACCTCCAGGCTCCAGTGAAAAAAGACTCAGCCTATCCAGCCATTTTTCAGAACTCAAGCCTTCCAAACCCAGCAATATCCTGGTAAATCTCTTCTGAATGCCCTGCAGCTTAATAATATCCTCCCTGTTAACTGGGCGACCAGAACTGGACAGAGTATTGCAGAACAGGCCTCACAAATGTCTGTGCAATCTCAACATGACGTCCCAAATCCTCCACTCAATGGACTGAGCAATAGTCAGGCATGCCAAGCAATGCCTTATCCATCCTGTGATGCAAACTTCAAGGATTATGTACCTGAACCCAGAGGTCCCTCTGCTCTAAAACACTAACCGAAGCCTTAACATAAATTGTATAAGCTCTACCCTTGTCTGTTTTACAAAATGCATTACCTCGTATTTATTCAGATTGAATTCCATCTCTAGTTTTTTAGCCCATTCACTCCCTTCATCAAGATCCCTTTGTAATCTCAGAAAACATCCTTCACTGTCCATGATGCCACCCTCCAGCCTGCCAGCCCATCACACATGGTTGTCAGTAGTACACATACCTTTGCTAGGGGCTCCACAATTTCTTCCCGAGCATGCCACAGTGTCCCTGTGATGCACTTAATCAGGTTCTGGAACTTGCCATAGCTTTGTGTTTTAAAACCTCCAGCACCACCTCTTTTATAACATGCACTCTTTTCAAGTCATAGAGATGTACAGCATAGAAACAGACACTTCAGTCACCAACTCGTCCAGGCATACCAGAAGATCTAAATAAATCCATTCCCTTTTCCAGCATTTGGCCCATATGCATCTACACCCTTACTATTCAGATGCCCATCCAGATACGTTTTACATGTTGTAATTGTATCAGTCTCCGTTACTTTCTCTTTCAGCTCATTCCATACACACATCACCATGTGTGTGAAGAAGCTGTCCCTTCAGTCCCTCTGGAAACCATTCACCTCTAACCTTAAACCTATGCCCTCTAGTTTTGGACTCCCCAACTTCTGGGAAAAGGCCTTGAATGCTTACCCTATCTATACCGCTCATGTTTATATAAACCTCTGTAAGGTCATCCCTCAGTCTCCGATTCTCCAGTGACAGTAACCCCAGCTTATTCAGCAACAACCCGGGCAATATCTTGTTAATCTTTTCTGAGCCCTTTCAAGTTTCACAACGTCCTTCCTGGAGCAGAGAGACTGGAATTGCAGAGAACTCCAATTGTGGTCTAATGTATTACTCTTGTTCCCTGAGTTCCCCAGTCTTTCTCCACAGTAAGTTCTGGAGTGAAATAATTGTTTAGGATCTTAGCAAATATCCTGTAGTTCCACATATCGATGGCCTCATTGATCTTTAATGGACACTATTTTGTCCTGAGTTACTTATGCACTCTTAATATACTGATACAATCACTTTTGGATTCCCCTTTCCATCTCTGCTGAGGCTATTTCATTTAGCCTTTCTCCATTCCTGCTTTCTACTCAAAGTCTATTCCTACAGCCCCTGTATATCCTCAGGGATTCCCTTGATGCAGCCCCCTTTTTCTTGACCAGACCCTCAATAGACAGCCAGTGGTTCCGAATGCTGCCAGCATTGATCTGCACACAAACAGGAAAATGCTGGTGCTGATCGATCAGTTTATCTCACTTTTAAAATATTCTCACTTGCCAAACTTCCCTTTCCCTGTAAATAATTCACTTCCCCAATCACATTTTAAAAGTTCCTGGCTAATACGATCAAGATTGGTCAGGCTCCATTTTATAACTTGCACTTGTGGACCAGGCCTGTCCTTTTCCAAAGCTGTTTGCAAACTACTAGAACTGTGGTCACTTTGGCAAAATGCTTTCCCACTCACATTTCAGTCCCTTTCCCTACCTTAGTTCCCAAGTGGAGGTCAGGTTTTGCCCCTTTCTATTTTCAGGTCATTTACATATTGATTGGGAGTTTTCTGGAACACAACTACCAAATTCCTCCCTTGCAAACACTGAACACTGGCTGTCCCAGTCAAGGTTTGGAAAGTTTAAAAACCCTACCATAACAGCCCTATTATTATGGTTGATATTTAAGATGTCCCGACATATTTGTTCCTCAGTCTGCCACAGATTATTCAGGGTCAGTAGTCCGATCGTATCAAAGTGATGACCCATTCTTATTTCTCTGTTCCACTAACATAGCTTCACTGGGCGATCCTACAGGAATATCTTCTCTAAGTACTGCTGTGATGATCCATGCAATCAAAACCCACCACCACACGTCCTCTCTTGCCTCCCCTGCGATGCTTCCTGTAGCATATCCACCTTGAAACAATGCCAGTCCTGCCCCTCCATCAGCTGTGTTTCTGTAATAACTATAATATCCCAGTCCCATGTTCCAATCCACGCCTTGAGTTCATCTTCCTTAGCTGTCTGGCCCCTTGCATTGAAATAAATGCAGTTTAATCATCAGTTTTCCCCCATTCCCTGCTATGTTCTTGCCTGCCTTGTCTGCTGAAATTGCTGTCTTTAACTCGTGTACCAGCCTCAATCTTCTTTCTGGCCTTACATTTATTTAAGGTCCAACACCCTGCCAGACAAGGTTATATCCTCTCAAACAGCTCTAGCAATTCACTCCACCAGGATATGGGTCTCTCTCCAGTTCCCTGCCTTTCCCACCTGTCAACCTGTGCTGACACCTTCAGGGATCTATGGACTTATCCACCAAGGTCCCTGTATTTCCCAGTACTCATGGTCCTACCTTCATTATGTCTGTACTTCACTTATGGTACCTCCCACAAAGGATTCCCTCACTTCAATCAGAACTAAACTGCTTAGATTATCATCCAATCGACATCGGACTGCAGACGGAGACCATCCTCCTCACTGTGAACAACACCCTCACCTTTATGTCATCTGCAAACTGACTAATGATACCTTCTGCTTTCACATCCAAGTTAAGATGTCTGGAGGCTGAAGAGATTGGGGAGGCACTGAATGAATACTTTTCGTCAGTATTCACTCAGGAACAGGACATTGTTGTCGATATGAATACTGAGGTACGAATAAGTAGAATGGATGGCTTTGAGATATGTAGAGAAGAGGTGTTGGAAATTCTGGCAAGGGTGAAAATAGATAAGTCCCCTGGGCCTGATGGCATTTATCCTAGGATTCTCTGGGAAGCAAGGGAGGAGATTGCAGAGCCATTGGCCTTGATTTTTGTGTCCTCTTTGTCGGCAGGAGTAGTGCCAGAGGACTGGAGGCTAGCAAACGTGGTTCCCTTGTTCAAGAAGGGGAGTAGGGATAATCCTAGTAACTATAGGCCAGTGAATCTCACTTCTGTTGTGGGCAAAGTCTTAGAGAGAATTGTAAGGGATAGGATTTATGCACATCTGGATAAGAATGATGTGATCAAGGATAGTCAGCATGGTTTTGTGAAGGGCAGGCCGTGCCTCACAAACCTTATTGAATTCTTTGAGAAGGTGACTAAGGAGGTAGATGAGGGGAAAGCGGTAGATGTGGTATATATGGATTTTAGTAAGGCGTTTGATAAGGTCCCCCATGGTAGGCTACTGCAGAAAATACAGAGATATGGCATTGAGGGTGAGTTGGAGGTTTGGATTAGGAATTGGCTCTCTGGAAGAAGACAGAGGGTAGTAGTTGATGGCAAAGGTTCATCTTGGAGTGCCGTCACTAGCGGTGTTCCGCAAGGATCTGTTTTGGGACCATTGCTGTTTGTCATTTTTATAAATGACCTGGAGGAAGGGTTAGAAGGTTGGGTGAGCAAGTTTGCGGATGATACGAAAGTCTGAGGAGTTGTAGACAGTGAGGAAGGATATGGCAGGTTACAGCGGGATATAGAGAAGCTGCAGAGCTGGACAGAAAGGTGGCAAATGGAGTTCAATGTAGCTAAGCGTGAAGTGATTCACTTTGGTAAGAGTAATAAAAAGATGGATTACTAGGCTAATGGTCGGATACTTGGTAGTGTGGAAGAGCAGAGGGATCTTGGTGTCCATGTACACAGATCTCTGAAAGTTGCCACCCAGGTAAATAGTGCAGTGAAGAAGGCATATGGCGTACTGGCTTTTATTGGTAGAGGAATTGAGTTCCGGAGTCCTGAGGTCATGCTGCAGTTGTATAAGACTCTGGTGCGGCCGCATCTGGAATATTGTGTGCAGTTTTGGTCGCCATACGAAAGGAAGGATGTGGAGGCACTGGAACGGGTGCAGAGGAAGTTTACCAGGATGTTGCCTGGTATGGTAGGAAGATCCTATGATGAAAGGCTGAGGCACTTGGGGTTGTTTTCATTGGAGAAAAGAAGGTTTAGGGGTGATTTGATAGAGGTGTACAAGATGATTGGGGGTTAGATAGGGTTGACAGTGAGAACCTTTTTCCACGTATGGAGTCAGCTATTACAAGGGGGCATAGCTTTAAATTAAGGGGGGGTAGATATAGGACTGATGTTAGGGGTAGGTTCTTCACTCAGCGAGTCGTAAGTTCATGGAATGGCCTGCCAGTAGCAGTAGTGGACTCTCCCTCTTTATGGGTATTTAAGCGGGCATTGGATAGGTATATGGAGGATAGTGGGTTAGTGTAGGTTAGGTGGGCTTTGATCGGCGCAACATCGAGGGCCGAAGGGCCTGTTCTGCGCTGTATTCTTCTATGTTCTATGTTCTATGTTCTATTATTAATGTTCAATGGTTCCTGCACAGATCCCTGTGGTACACCCGGTGGTGAAAATATTCTATCCACCAATTTTGCAACCAATTTGCCAACTTGCCTTGGAACCCAGTCCTTTTGGACCAGCCTTCCATGTTGGATCTTGTTTAAGGACTTAGTCAAGTCCGTGTAAACCACATCATCTGCACTGCCTTCATCAATATACTTAAGAACCATTTCAAAAAAAAACTGAACTGAATTCCTCAGACAGTATCTCCCTCTGCCAAATCCGTGATGACTAAACCGAGTTGATCCTTATGTTTGCAAGTGTTGATTCATCCTCACAATTGTTTCCAATAATTTCCCTCTCCCTGTTGTCAGACTATCTGCTGTGTAATTACCTGGCCTATCCCTGCTGCCCTTCTTGAACAAAGGAACCACATTAGCGATCCTCCAGTCATTCAGCACTTCACCTGTGGCCAGCCAATTATTAAATATATCCACCAGGGCCCCAGCAATCTCTGGGTAATTAGCATAGGGTCACAGAATGCTGGTACAGGCAGTGACACCCACATCCCATGAAAGAATAAATAAAAATACATATGTCCCTCCTTACCTCTGACACACCTCACAGCTGCAGAAATCCTCACTAGCTTTGTAACACCGTTCAGACCCTGACCACTCTCTGTAACACTCTCACCACCTCCAGCACCTTCACCTCTCCCTGTTCCTATCGTGTCATGAAACCCTGACAATGATTCCCCTTCCCACTGCTCTCCCCCTGCTAGCAGACCCTTTACAATCCCTTCAAAACTTACTCCTAAAACACACTCTCATTTCAGGATTTTAATTACTTTGTGGTGATATTCTCAGCCTGATAATCTAATATGATCCATTTTGTCCTGAGTGAGGGACCGGTGGGGATTTTTTGCTGAGGTTTGGTCTGTTTCAGTGGAATGACCTTTTGAGTGTTTTACACTGTTCCTTCAAATGTTTTCCACTGTTCATTTACAGGCGCATGTTTCAGTCTGTTCAGCCTGTTTACCTTGGTCAGTTCTCCTCTCAAACTCATGTAATTGTCTATTTTTGTTTCTAGTTGTAGCTTGTCCTTTCTGTGATTCACTTTAAAACTTTATATTTCTTTAAACTGCACTTTATTACAATTTCCCAGAGGAGCTCTCCAAGTGACATTACTCATTCACGAAGTGTCATCACACAACTGTTGCTCTACAATAGTTATGTCCCTCGCCAGTTGCACAATGTGTTAATCAAAGAAACACTGAAAAATATTATCTTTACTCCTCTTCCATTATCACTGTTGTCAGTGTGATTGTCCCAGATTATGCGAATACTGACGTTTCACTAAATTTTCACAGTGCCTTTTTAAAAAATTCCATTGAATTTCTGCTTATTGCGGTGATGGGCAATGAAATATTGTTCGGTGGTTTAAAACTGTTCTGCTGCTTGTGTCCCTGGCAAGTAATAGCCAGAATTTACATTCAGACTGACTCTACTTCATGATCTGAGACCAAATGTTTTCTCTGTAATGCCTTTCTTAACCATTATTGGTTGCGTCGTCCATTTTGCCTGAGTTTCCGCAAGGTTGTGAACTATTGAATATTTATGTTCCACCTTTTGTTCACCCTGTAACCACAATTCCCTGGTGATAAATCTCTTTTATCTCTGTGTCACAAATCCATCTACCTTGATGCAGAAACTTTGTCCATTAAAATAAAACATAATTTACTCTTTCCCACAATTTCCTGTCACAGATCGATTTGCTGATCTACAGTTTTAGTTAAACTTTGTCCCATCCTGTTCCTTCCTGTTGTCTTCGGTCACATTCCCATGCTGCTCTGATGCTTCACGTTTTCTCTTTGGATTTTGAGAGCTCCTTTCACCTGAACCCTGTCCCTGCATCCTCTCTGTCAGTTTAAAGCCCTGTTCATAAACCGACTGACGTGATTGGCCAGGACACTGGTCCCAGCACGGTTCCAGTGGAACAATCTGAATGGATTTTTAAAAAATCAGGTATGAGATGTGGGTGTCTCTGGCTGACTAGCCTTTATTGCCCATCCCTTGCTGCCCTTGAGCTAAGCAGCTGGCTCGCCCATTTCACAGGGTAATTGAGAGGCAAACACTTTGCTGTGGGTATGTCGTGCAGACCACATGAGAGTCAACTGTTGTCTTTCTCTGAAGGTCAAGTGTTTGGATTTTTATCAATACTTATTTATGGATTGTTAATTCCAATTTTTAAAAAAGTATATTCATTTAAAATTCCACCATTTCAAATGGTGGTATTCAAACCTGCCTCCCCTGAACATTAGCTGAGATTTGGGATATATGCTGTAGCAATAATACCATTAGGCCATCACTTCGCCTGCTCACTGGTTGCTCATTCCTGACCAGTTATACCAGTGCATCATGAAGCAAAACCCGTTTCTCCGACACAATTGTGCGATCCTGCCATCTTCCTGCACTCTAGTGCTATCACTCAGTCTCTCTCCATGTGGTATCCCTCACTATGAGGGTCTAATTGCTGCCTCTGTCAGCGCCTCTCACTTTTGCATCTACTACAGATCCTGAGCCAACAGAATTCTCCACTCTAGAGTAACGCAGCAGCACTAGCCATAGATGGAGACTGGGATTTTCCAGATCTCTGTGGAACTCAGTGACATTCTCCACATATCACCCTGACTGCATCAGTCTAATTTCCCATTCTGTCTATCTCTCTGTCTCCTGTAGGTACTAGGAAGTTCCTGACTCAATAGACTTCCCAACTGCTGGGTGTATCGTCCATCGCCACATTGAAGATGGTCGGTCAGCCAGAGAGACAAAGGGAAGGGAGATCTGGAGTCTTCAATAAATCCTGCAGTGAGGTAAGATCACTGAGTGCACAGGGCAGAGAGCAATGAGAGGGCTCCAAACATCAGCTAACAAGACATAACATGGATATAGAGCCGGAGGGGGAGCACAGTACAGACATACCCAGGCTCAGTCACTACCCAACTGTAAGTTTTGTTGTACTAAGTTGGCACCGAGGGTGTCACTGTTATCAATCCAGGCCTGTACTGTCTTCGCGAGCATCTGTACAACAGAGGGGAAAGCAGGCTTCCCATGAGTGGGTTCTAATGCTGACTGGGAACTTTCTGTATTGTGCTGTCCCTCCAACACTGTACCTCTGTCACGTCTTGTGGACCAAATATCTGACATTTACCACATATCTGTTGCTCAAATTCCTGCTGACTGCTGAGGGCCTGTAGTACAGTCATATCAAACTGACCACACATTCTCATTTCTCAATTGCACTATTACAGCTTCACTGAGTGATCGCCAGGAATATTTTCTCTCAATTCTGCAGCGATGTTTTCACTGATCAAAACATCCACTCCTTTTCTTCCTCCTCCTCCTCAAATGCCTCTCCTTCTCTTCTTCCTGTAGCATCTGTACCCCAGAACATTAAGTTGCTTGGCCTATCCTTCCCTCAGCTGTACCTCTGTAATTCCTGTGATATCCCAGTCCCATGTTCCTATCCATGCCGTGCATTCATCTGCCTTTCCTGTCAGGCATTTTATATCAAAGTGAATGCAGCTTAATACATCAGTTTTCCCTCATCGCCTGCTGTGCTCTTCCCTGCCTTGTCAATTGAAATGACTCTTTTGAAATTCTGATCCAGCCTCAACCTTCAGACTGTAGCCTGAGACCGTCCCCCTCACTGTGGACAACACCCTCACCTTTCATGTCATCTGCAAACCTACTAATGATACCTTCTGCTTTCACATCCAACTCATTAATGTACATAATAAACAGCAACAGTTGCTGCACAGATCCCTGTGGTACACCCACTGGGCAAAGGCTTTTCACAAAACCAATCCTCCACCAATTTTGGATCCAATTTGCCAACTTGCTTTGGATCCCATGGGCTCTTCCCTTCAGGATGAGCCCTCCATGTGGGACCTTGTCAAAGACCTTAATGAACTCCATGGAACCCACATCATCTGCAGTGCCCTCATCAATATTTTTAATTGTAATTTCAAAGAAAAATTAGCTGAATTCATCAGACAGGATCTTCTCCAACAAATCCGTACTGAGTATCCCTAATCGATCCCTACCTTTCCAATTATTGATTCAAATTGACCCTCACAATTGTTTCCAATAATTTCCCTCACACTGATGTTGGGCTATACACTCTAAATACCTGGCCTATCCCTGCTGCCCTTCTTGAATTTCACCTGTGGCCAGTAAAGTATTAAATTTCTCTGCCAGAGCCCCAGCAATCTGCTCCCTTACCTTCCACAGCAGCCTGAGATACATTTCATTGGGCACTGGGGATTTCTCTACCTTTTATGCCTGTGAAAACATTTAATACCTCCTTCTTATTGACCTTAACATGTTCTGGGACCACACCATTCCACTTAAATCCCCGGCTACAATGTCTTTCTCCTGTGTGAATACAGATGGGAAGTATTCATTGAAGACCTCCCCTATATTTACCCGTGACTAACGCATCTGAAACTATGGGCAATTTTGCGTGGGCAATTCACCTAACCTGTTCATCTTTGGATTTTGGGAGGAAACCGGAGCACCCGGAGGAATCCCACGCTGTTTGGTAAGAAGTTAAAAAGCAAGACCTCAGGGGGAGGGATCTCCCGATTACTCCCAATACCGTGTGCCAGTGAGGATAGAAATAGAAAGATAGGCCAGATGGATATGTGATTGAGGAGCTGCTGTAGTGGGCAGGCTTGTGAGTTCTTCGATCATTGGGACCTCTTCTGGGGTAGAGGTGTCAGGTTGAACTTGAAGCAGAGGGGCACCAGCATCCCTGTGGGGTGATTTGTTCACGTTACCCGGGAGGGTGTAAACTAGTTTGGCAGGGGGTAGGGACTCTGAATAAGAGAGGGACCATCGACTTGTCAGGGGAAAATACATCAGCCATCAAGAACAAGTTTCCTATTCAGGATATCCAGGGACACAGTCAAGGCAGGGAAAAGACTTCTGGTTTAAAGGACATTTATTTCAACTCACGAGGCCTGACTGGTAAGGCAGATGGGCTCAGAGCATGGATTAGCTCTGGGGACTGGGATATTATAGCCATATCAGAAACATGGCTGAGAGAAGAGCAGGACTGGCAGGTCAGCGTTCCAGGATAAAGAAACTACAGGAGTGATAGAAGGGCAAGTATGTGAGGGGGTGAAGAGGGAAATTTGTCCTTTTGATAAGGGAAGACATAGCCACAGTGTTCAGAGATGATACTCTTAAGTGGTCATCAAATGAGGTCACATGATTAGAAGTTAGATTGAAGGCGGGGGGGGGGGGTGATGTATTTGTTGGGACTGTATTGTAGACTGTTGTAGATCCAACAGATACCAGAGGAGCAGATGTATAGAGAGATTGCAGATAACTATAGGAATAATAGAGGAGTGCAGGCTGGAGATTTTAATATTCCCTGAATTGACTGGACCAGCCAGAGTATAAAAGACCTGGAAGGAGGGCAATTTTTCAAATGTGTCCAAGGAAGGTTCCTAAATCAATATGCAGAGGGCCCTACTCTACTCAGGCGGGTGCAATACTGGACCTCCCCTCAGAAAACGTGGTCGGGCAAGTGACTGAACTGTCATTCAGAGAGCACTTTGGGTCCAGTGCCCACAACTGTCTTCATTTTAACATAGTTATGGAAAAAAGATCAGCAGGTCCACAGATTGAAGAGGAATACTGGAACAGTGCCAGGTTTGGGGCCAGTAGGCAGGATCTGGCCAGCGTCAATGCTGTGAATTTAAAATTGCACAACGCCCAGTTATAATCCAACTCGCTTTGGAAGCACTAGTGATCACTGTAACAGATGAAAGGCTGAAACTAAATTTGTTTGATATTATATTCCATGACACTGCCATCCTGTTGCTATAAATTCTGTACCTTAGGATTGTGCTCCACAACCACCTGATGAAGAAACAGTGTTCTGAAAGCTAGTGCTTTCAAATAAACCGGTTGGACTGGAACCGAGTGTTGGGTGATTTTTAACTTTGTACGTCCCCAGTCCAACACCGGCACCTCCATATTATGATTCTAATCGATTGGGTGAGTCTGTTTGAAGGAAAAGGAACAACTGGCAAATGGGAGGCTGTTCAAAGTGTGATATCAAGAATCCAGGACCAGTATGCCCCATTGGGGTGAAGGGAAAAGCTGGCAGGGTTAGGGATCCTTGGCTGATGAGGGATAATAAGGCTCTGGTCTTGAAAGGAAGACTACATGCATTGGGTTTAAGCTTTCAGTATCTACATAAACTCTTCTATTCTTAAAGACTTGATCAATCTATGGAGACCCCACAATCCTCTCAGTCTGTAATACTCCCAATCTGCAGAGTCATTCTAATGCCTGTGACTCTTCCGATCCAGTTCCTACAAGACCCTCAATCTATGTGATATCTTCCCGTTGCCAGCACCCACCCTGTTAATGTAAGCTCCTCCAGTGTCTCCAAAAATCTACTTATTCACATAATATTCTCCAGCTCTTGAATGTGTAAACATCACCCTCCTCTACAACTCTTCCCACTTTGACCAAACTGGAGGAGGTTACTAATGCTCCCTAATCTGTGAAACTGTCTCCAACCAAAATTGCTGTCTTTATCACTTGGTGAATCTGTCTGATTCCACACCCTCTTTATCTAAATAACCTGCAGAACCTAAGCCTTCCTGTATCTATAAACATCTTCAATCACGACTACCCTTCATATGTCTGTTTGTGGGTCTGTACAACCCATTTTATCTCTGTAATCTGCTCCATTCACCTGAAACATTCCTGTCTGTGTAAAACACCCCATCCTACCAATGTTCTTATCCTTGTAAACTGATCCATCCCTCCCAACCTCCCCAGCTCCATGCAACCCCTGTAGGCCCTACAGCTCTCCACATTTCTGTAACCTCCTATGGCTCTATGCTCCTCCCTGTGAAACCACCACCAGTCCCCACAAACCTCTGTCTCTGTTACCTCATACAACCTTAGCAACGCTTCCTCTCATTCAGACCCCATCCTCTCCAGCTTCCCGAAACCTCTTCCTGCCATCATAACCCTCGCTATTTAGATCTTAGAGTAGGACAGCTCAGTACAAGCCCTTCGCCCTTGATATTGTGCTGACCTTTTATCCTGCTCTGAAGACTAAACTAACCTACATACCCTACATTTTGCTATAATCGCTGTGCCTATGCAAAAGTTGCTTAGATGTCTGTAATGTGTCTGAATCGACTACTACGGCTGGCAGTCCATTCCACGCACCCACCACACTCTGTGTAAATAACGTACCTCTGATATCTAAGCTAAATCTTTCGCCAATTAAATTAAAAATATGTCCCCTTGTGATCGCCATTTTGCCATGGGAAGTTGTCTCTGGTTATCCATGCGATCGATGCCTCTCATTACCTTGTATACATCTATCATGTCGCCATTCTTCCTTGTTCACTCCGATCTGAAAATCCGAGCTTCCACACCTACCTTCAATGGGCATGCCCTCCAGTCCAGGCAGCATCTTTCTAAGTATCCTCTGTCCTGTCATTATAGGAAGGATGTGGAAGCTTTAATGAGGTGAACAGAACTGTTCACAGTATTCCAAGTCTGGTGTAACTGGGGCTCTATAGAGCTGCAGCAAAACCCTGGATCTCTTAAACTCAAACCCCCGCTAATGAAAGCCAACACACCATACGCCTTCTTAACACCCTCTCAACTTGAGTCGTAACTTCAGGGACACACTGTTCGTGCACACTGCCTTTAACCATGAAAAGTTGTTTTTTCTGCAGAATCCTCCAACCTGAAACCAACCCTATCTTTGTAACTTCCTTCAGTCCCTACAACACTCACAAACTGTGAAACCTCCTCAAGTCCCTGTATTCCTAATGCCTGCAAAATGCTTCAGGCCCTATATCCCTCACTAACTCTGTAAATGCCACAGGCCTCCAGTGCCCTTCTGGGGGACATTGCAGAGGAAGGAAGAGTTGTAGAGCCCGGGCCATGTTACAGAGGTAGGAAGGGCTGCAGAACCTGGATGATGGTACAAACATGGGAAGGGACGTGGGTCCTGTAGGAGTGTAGAGGGAGTGGGATTCATAGATCCTGCAAGATGGAACTAAGGATGGATTATGGAAACTGGTGGATGTTATGATTTGAACCACAGATCATTTTTGATTGGACCATTCAGCCCCTCTGAGTCAAAGAGATGTACAGCATGGAAACAGACCCTTCAGTCCAACCCATTCATGTTGACCAGATATCCCAACCCAATCTAGTCCCACCTACCAGCATCTGGCCCATATTCTTGCAAACCCTTCCTATTCATATACCCATCCAGATGCCTTTGTATCAGCCTCCACCACTTCCTCTGGCAGCTCATTCCATACACGTAGCACCCTCTGCGGGAAAAAGAATGCTCCGTAAGTCTTTTTTTATATCTTTCCCCTCTAACCATAAACCTCTGGCCTCCAGTTCTGGACTCCCACATTGAAGGGTAAAGACTTTGTCTCTTTACCCTCTCCATGCCCCTCATGATTTTATAAACCGCTATAAGGTCACCCCTCATAACTTTTTAAACCTCTATAAGATCACCCCTCAGCTTCGAGGCTCCGGGCAAAACAGCCCCAGCCTGTTCAACTCTCTCTATAGCTCAACCCCTCCAATCCTGGCAACATCCTTGTAAATCTTTTCTGAACGCTTTCAAGTTTCACAACATCCTTCCGATAGGAAGGTCACCAGAATTGCACACAATATTCCAAAAGCGACCTAACCAATGTCCTGTACAGCCACAACATGATCTCCCAACTCCTGTACTCAATACCCTGACCAATAAAGGAAAGCATACCAAACGCCGCCTTCACTATCCTACCTATCTGCGACTCTGCTTTCAAGGAGCTATGAACCTGCACTCCAATTTCCCTGTGTTCAGCAACACTCTGTCAGGCCTTACAATTAAGTGAATAAGTCCAGCAAAGGTTTGCTTTTGCAAAATGCAGCACCTCGCATTTATCTGAATTAATCTCCACCTGCCATTTCTCAGCCAATTGGCCCATCTGATCAAGATCCCATTGTAATTGGATGTAACCCCTTTCACTGAAAACTACACCTCCAATTTTGTTGTCAACTGAACAGTTACAAACAATACCTCTTATGCTCACATCCAAATCATTGATGTAAACAATGCAAAGTATTGGACCCAGCACCGATCCTTGTGGCATTCCACTGGTCACAGGCCTCCAGTTTGAAAACCAACCCTCCCCCACCACCCTCTTTCTTCTACCTTTCAGCCAGTTCTGTACCAATTGGCTAGTTCTCCCTGTATTCCGTGAGATCTAACCTTGCTAACCAGTCTCCCATGGGGAACCTTGTTGAACGCATGACTGAAGTCCATATGGATCACATCCACTGCTCTGCTCTCATCAATCCTCTATGTTACTTCTTCAAAAATCTCAATCAAGTTTGAGAGACATGATTTCTCACTCACAAAGCAATGGTGACTATCCCTAATCAGTCCTTGTCTTTCCAAATACATGTATATCCTGTCCCTCACGATTCCCTCCAACAACTTGCCCACCGATGTCAGGCTCAACAGTCTAAAGTTTCCTGGATTTTCTTTACTGCCTTCCTTAAATAGTAGCAACACGATAGCCAACCTCCAGTCTCCTGGTTCTGATGTCCTGTTTCTCGAGATCTTTACCGGAATGGGTGAGCACAGCTTCAAATTGCCAGGCTGTGAGATGTGAATTCCGTAGTGAATCTATTTGCCCGTTCTGTCTGTGTGTCTGATACTGACCTGGTGGTGCTCTGGTAGAAAGCACTCTCCGTAACATCCAGATTTATGTTACTGACCAGAGCTCACCTCATCAAAGCCTTCATTTGGATTGTTCTTTATTTTAACATTTTTAAATGGCAGTTTTGTGAGATGCAGGAATTGAGGAGTTGTCATATTTGAAAGAATGAAACTTATGTCATTGACCCTGACCCATGCAATAGGGATTCGTGGATTCTGTTGTTCTCTGCAGACTATCACTCAGAGGATTGTATCACCAGGGAATCTGAGTGCAGATGGTTTTTGCCTGGTAGAGTGTGCATTTATCAGTTTATGTCGGCTAGGACACAATGTTTCTGGAAATGTAAAACTGTGTAAATACTTCACTGACTGGTTCAGGGGTGAGTGCACTGGGCCCTGAGCACCAGGAACTGGGAAACCTCATGCTGTTTGCATGTGGAGCTTGGCAACAGACTGGGTGAGAGCAGCTCCCTGAATAAATGACAGGTACGGAGCTTGGGATCCTCCTGCTGTGTTTGACCTTGTGCCATATCGTTATCTCCCTCTCATGAGTGAGCGTGACATGTTCTCCAGTCCTGACAATGTCCACTCCATGTAAACCCTTCCAGCTGTTCAACATCTCCCTTCTCTCTCACTCCCTCCCTTCCAAACCTGGCCTTCGTCTCATATCTCCTGCAGTCACATACAACGTTGCTCTTTGTTATCGTATTGCTTTCCTTTGAGCTGTGTGGGAACAAACCTGAAGTAGGTTTGGGCCATTGGGAGAAAAAGACAACTCCCTCTTCTCCATCTTTGACAAACAGAGTCTTGTTGTCTGCCTCTCTCCCATAAGGAGAAGGAAGCATCCTTTCAGCATCCACCTGTCCATTCCCCTGAGGATCTGTACATTTTATTGAGGAAGAATGTCCTCCTGATGACCCTCAGTGGCACAGCACTGAAGTGGCATGTTTATGTTCTATAATTTTTGCGTTCTATACCTTTTGCTCTGTCCCACCATAATTCTGAAGCCTCCCCCAGTCTGGACAGTGCTCCAAACCACTAATTACTGAGAATTCTTTCACCCTCTATCTCCGTAAACTCCCCACATTCCTACAATCCTCCTTGTCTGTGAGAACCCCTCCAGCTTCTACAATCCAGCCAAATTATTGCATCTCCTCCAGCCCTCACCATCTCCGTATGCTCCAGTCACTACATTTCTCCATGCATCTGTTACCCCCTCAAGCCCCTCCAAATCTACCTATCTTTCTAAAGTCCAACAGTTCCAAAAACCATCTCTCTACATGGAACTTCCACCAGAGACCACTGGCCACTATATCTCTGTAATCACCTGTGCATCTCTCTATCTCTGTTCCCAGCTTCAGTCCCGATAACTCTACTTCCATGTAAAACAGCAGCAAGTCCCTGCAATCCTCCCGAACTGTGGAACCTCCAAAAGACCTTACAATTCTATCTCAGTCTCTAACTGCCTACAGTGATTTGAAACTTTGGCAATTAAAGCCAGAGAATCATAGAGATGTACAACATGGAAACAGGCCCTTCGGTCCAACTCGTCCTTGACAATCCAATCGCACCAATCAGCACCATGTCCATCTAAACCCTTCCTATTCATGTACCCATCCAGATGCCTTTTAAGTGTTGTAATTGTACCAGCCTCCACCACTTCTTCTGGCAGCTCATTCCAAACACGTACCACCCCCTGTGTGAATAAGTTGCTCCTTAGGTCTATTTTATATCTTTCCCCTCTCACCCTAAACCTATGTCCTCTAGTTCTGGATACCCAATCCCAGGGAAAATACTTTGCCTATTTACCCTATCCATGCCCCTCATGATTTTATAAACCTCTATAAGGTCACCTCTCAACCTCTGATGCTCCAGGGAAAGCAGCCCCACACCGTTCAGCCTCTCCCTGTAGCTCAAATCCTCCACCCATGGCAAAATCCTTTTAAATCTTTTCTGAACCCATTCAAGTTTCACAACATCCTTCCGATAGGAAGGAGACCAGAATTGTACACGGTATTCCAAAAGTAGCCTAACAATGTCCTGTACAGCCGCAATATGACCTCCCAACTCCTGTGCTCAATACTCTGACCAATAAAGGAATGCATACCAAGTGCCTTCTTTGCTCTCCTATCGACCTGTGACTCTACTTTCAAGGACCTCTGTATTTCATTTGAAAAATTGGATCAACCGATGGAGTAGCCTGAGGTCTTGTGGGTAAAACTAGTTCAGTCTAAGCTATTAGGCAGAGCCAGTGAGGTATTTGCAGCGCTGTCTCATGAGTGGTCAAGAGATTATGCACATGTCAAACAGGCTATTTTATGTGCTTATGGATTAGTACCAGAAGTGTAACGACAGTTGTTCAGAAACATAAAGAAGGAACCAGGACAGACTTATGTGGAGTTCTAAAGCACTAACCATATTAATCTTTCTGCAACATCTCCAGTCTCCATGCCCCTCCCCATCATGGTGAGCTGCTCCAACCCCCCACAGGCTTTCCTGCCTGTGTACACCATCAAGTTGATCCAATCCTTCTGATTTCTGTCGTGTCCTGCAGACGCGTTTTTGTGAATTCTGCCAATCACTAATACTCTCCCTCTCTATGTAAATACCTCCAGTCTTTACAATCCCCTTTACTTTGCAGCCCCCACCAGACCTGAAAGCCATCGCTATCTGTGAAATCTCCTTCAGGTCTATATCTTCCAACGTGCTGAAACCTGCTCTCACCATTGCAACCCCCATTATTTCCTAACGTTGTTGAGTCTCTAAAGCCATCCCTATCAGTTTAATCTACTCCACTGCATATAACACTCCCAGTTGTGTAATCTCTTCAATTCCTTCAGTTCCTATATACCTATGTATTGGTTTGACTGCTTTGTGGCCATTGTATTCTCATTTATATCTTCAAAAGGCTCTGCTCGCTGTAGCACATCCTATGCTCATAAGTGAATCTGGTCTCTCACAAGCCTCTCTATGACTCTCTCATCCAGTCTTTACAAGCTTCCCTATCCCTGTCGTAACTTGCAGCATGCACAGTACTCACTCTCTCTGAAATACATACCAGAGCATAAAATCATCTCTCCTTTCAAGTTTATTCAGTCCACAACTTCCTCCCTATCCCTGCAACATTCTCCAGTCTATACCATCTTCCATGTACTTGCAACATTCTCCAGTCCATACCACCCTCCCTTTCCCTGTAATATTTTCCAGTCCATACCATCCTCCCTATCACTGTGATATTCTCCAGATCCCACAACTGTTACTAAAAGTACCACATCCTGGAATCTTGCGAATGTTTCTACACCCTGATCAGTGTAGTCCATGTAACGATGCACAACCCTATACACGTCCCTATCTCTGGATTCCAATCAAAGACACTTTATCTCTCTAACTTCCTTCAAACAATAAAATGTTTTCTCCTTGAACGTTTGCAACTCTGCTTAACCCTGCAACATCGTTGTACTCCCAAACATCTCTCCAACTCTTGTGACCTCTATCCATCCCTTAAAGGCCCTCTCTCGGTGACATGCGCCATGCACTTGCAACAAGGCAGATGGAATGACAGCATTAACTGAAGGGGACAGATATGATCGAACTGTTATTGTCGAGATGTGGCTGCAGAATGACCATGACAGTAATGTGATTATTGAGGGATTGTAGGGATTTAGGCAGGATCAGTAAAAAAAAACCAAACAAGGTCCTGTTTTGTTGTGAAGAAAGGACGCAGTCAGTGGATTAGTGAGACAGCCAATTTAATCTGGGAATCAAAATATAGAGTCATGTTGAATGGACAACTTTCAAATAGCAAGGAAAATCTGGAAGATCAAATCACAATCCATGGAATCAATGGTCATTGGTAAGTTGGATACAATATTTTCTTGGTGATAGTAGACAGAGGCATGTGCAGTAGTGAATTTTTCATTGGATGTCTGTGGCCAATGATGTTTCACAAGGATCAGTGCTGCAATATCTGTGTGTAATTTATCTCTGTGAATAAGATGAAAAAGTTCAGCAGTTTGATTAGTAATTTTGCAGACTAACATTTGGAAAGGCATGTAATGATTAGGGATAGTTAGGGGAATTGTGGATAGTGAGGAAGACTGTTAAAGGTTGCAGCGGTGTGTAGATCAGCTGGAACGCTGGGCAGAGATGTGGCAAATCGAATTTCATCGGGACAGGTGTGAAGTGATACATGTACGAAGTCAAATGGAAGAGAGAAGTACACTAATTGACTAATTGGAAACATTGATAAAACAGGCGACATTGGATGCAAATCCGTAGCTCCCTGAAAATAACAACACAGCAGAATGTGGTTGCAAAGGAGGCGTATGGCTTGCTTCCTGTCATTGGTCACAGTATTGAGTACAGACGTTTGCATGTCATGTTGTGACTGAATGAAACTTCATTCGGCCATATTTGGTATGTTGTGTGTAGGTCTCATCGCCACACTATAGAAGGATGTGGAGGCTTTGGGGAGCATGCAACAGAGGGTTACCAGAATGTTGCCTGGATGAGAATGTGTTTACTGTAAGGAGTTTGGACACAGTTGGATTGTCTTGCGAGAGTATCGGCGGCTGAGGGGTGACCTGGTACAGATATATAGCATTAGGAGAGGCATGGATAGTGGACGAACTCTGGAGCAGAGTTTGATGACCTGAAGTCTGTGCTTTGATTATCTGTTCTTATCAGGACTGGTGTCGAGTTGCGAGTCAGAGTGCAGAGATCATCGCTGGATCGTGATTGGACGTTGGAGGATCGTTTGGTTGTGCTGTCCTGCTCTTGGTGGATCTTCATGCTGGCTTCAGCCTAACGCCAATTCAGGGACCAGCCAACCTCACAGCTACGGCCACAACAGCTGCCCGCAGCCCTGGGCAGGGGGTTCGAAACAGTCAGGGTGACTGTGAAGAAGATTGAGGATCGTACACCACTCGACCGCACCCTATTTATTGAAAAGGTATTGGTGGGATCCTGTGGGTTCGTCGCAGCGGACGTGTACTGCCTGCAGGATTTCCCTGGGGCAGGCTACTTTGATGTGACCTTCAGAAGCGTGAAGGTCTTCAAGGAGAAGGAAGGGGAGCCGCTGTTTTCCATCTTGTCGACGACCCCATTGTGTGTGCTTCCTGCACAGAGGAATCGGGTTGTTGCAATCCATATGTACAACCCCTAGGTTCCAGCGGCTGATGTCCTGACCTTCCTGGGAAGGTACGTCCAAGTTGAGGGAGAAGCCATTGATGTGATCGACCCCTTTGGGATCTGGAGCAGTAAGCGGCAGGTCAGGGTAACTCTGAGGGCCGATGATAGTGGGAACATCCTCCACCCACCCTCGAGCTTCGCAATTGGAGGGAGCAGAGGCTACCTGACATATGCAGGGCAGTCGAAAGTGTGCCGAACCTGCGGGAAGTCAGGACACATTGCGGCGGATTGTCTAAGGACTGTCAGGAAGAAAAGAGCTGCAACCTGTGCGGAGAGGCGGGCCGCATGTATAAGACCTGCCCAAGGCGGGGGCGGGGGCGGGGGCGGGGGCGGGGGGGGGTCCCACTTACGCACAGATGGCGGGAGGTAGCAATGTGAGACGTGGACCCCCAAAGACCAGTAAGGTCCACCCGGACAGCAGGGAAACGGAGTCTGGTGGCACCCAGAAAGAAGAACAGGCTGGAGTGGAGGAGGCGGCAGCCAGCGGAGAGACACAGCAGCTGATCCTAGCTCTAGCCGGGCAGATGGAAGAAATGGAGGAGGAGGTAATCAAGCAGGCGGAGGAGTGGATACCTGTTAAAAACAGGAAGAGTTCCTGCTGGTGGAAATTGAATAAAGATTGGTGCATTTTGTGTCTTTCACTGTGTCTGACACCTGCACACACACACACCATGGGTGCTGGGGAAAAAATAAGCACTACCGCACTTAGGCGGTAGTGTGGAAAAAAAAGAAAAGAAAAGAAAAATAAACATGGGACTTTTGATGTAAAGGGCAGTGCTTGTCACTGGCCACTCGGGTGTTTAAAAAAAAAAGGAAAAAAAAAGAGAGAAAAAAGAAAGAGAAAAAAAAGAAAAAAAACAGGAAGAGGAAATCTTGCCAGGCCCCCGAAGCCTCCCACCAAAAGGGGAAAAGACAGCTACACGAGGGAGGGACGGCCAGCTCTTTGGAGGGGGAAGATGGACGCAAAGAAGGCCATCACCACCAGAAGAAGAGACAGAGCGCCATCGGTAAAGAGGAGGGCATTTCCTTCCAACCCCCGAAGTCCACCCTCCACCCAGTGAGAACCAGGGGGTACCCACTGCCCCACAACTATAGGCAACCGAGAGCTGTGATCCTCTGACAGTCCCATTGTCAGACACAGAACTGGACAGTGAGGACCCTTGCCTTGGCTCAATGACACCAGAGCGGGTAAATGACCCCAGTGAGGAGCTGGATAGCTACCTGAGCCCAGCGAAGGTCCAGCAGTTCGTGCTTACCATGGGGATGTAGACAAGCTACCCCAGAGACAGGACAGTCAAATGGACAATGGTAACCCCATAAACTGGGAGTTAAAGAAGTTTCATTTGCTTCATATAACAGGGCACCCACTCAGTGGGTGGGTTCCAAGAGACTGGATAGTTAATAAAGGTAACTGTTAATAGGATAACTGTGAATTTGATTAATTCAATCTGTTCTTTGTAATGTTAAGACATGCAATGTATATAACTATGAACGACATGGAAAATTGTACAAGTACCAAAGATTTATTTACATGAATAAAGTATATTTTGAAATAAAAAAAATGGATAGTGTGGATAATTGGAATCCTTCTTCCAATGTTGAAATCTCAAATACTAGGGCACCTCGGTTTAAGGTGAGAGTGAGAAGTTTTAAGTGAGATGAATGAGGCCAGTTGTCTTTACCGAGAGAGTGGAAGCTGCTCAGGAGGTGGGACAGGTGGCAATGAGAGCAAAGTTTTGAAGTGGCATTTAGACAGAAACATGAACAGGCAGAGAATAGAGGGATATCGCCCATGTGCAGGCAGATGGGATTAGTTTAGAATAGCACAATGGTCAGCACGGTCATGGTGGGCCGAAGTGCCTATTACTCTGCTGTACTGTTCGAGTTTCTAACTTCACGGCATCTACCTTGTCAAAGCCCCTCTGAATCCTGGATGTTTCATTCAATTTATCTCCCATTCTTCAAAACCCCATTAGGTTCAAGGTGAATCTACTCCACCTCTTCTCATTGGACAATCCCGCCATCTCCAGGATGAGCCGAAAGAACTTTCCCTGGCCTGCCTCCAATACAATAATATCTTTTCTTAGGGCACGCATACTGTTCATTACAATCTAGGTGTGGTTTGACTTGTACCTTGCATCGTTTTAAATCGACCTCCCTATATTTAGACTCCATTTCCTCTGTAATAAATGGCAGCATTTGATCTGCCTTCTCTATTACCTGCTGACACTGTAAACTACCTTTTACAGAATGCTCCACAAGGATTCCCAAAATCCTTTGTGCAGTCAGTCTGAAACCAAACGGTGTTAGCCTGAAGGTAAGTCGGGAACGTGCTGGAATGTGTTATAAAGGATATGGCAAAAAAATGATAACTGGACGCTTAGAAACAATGGGAGAGGCATGATTTTATAAAAGGGGAATATTTTTAAATTTGTTGCATTCTATATTTTGGTGTGACCATAAATCGTAGAATAGTTAAATCTGGGGGAGGCTAGTAGCACTAGAGGGATATTTGAAATTTCAGAAGCATTTTGACAAGATTCAACAAGGGCTAAGAATTAGCTCGGGAGAGAATCGGGCCGCTGAAAGGTCAATGAGGCTGTCTGTGTGGAATCACTGCTGATGGGGGAGATACTGAACAAATATTTTCCATTAGGATTTAATGCCAGTTCAAGAACAACAAGGCTGCTGGAGCAGACGGTCTCCCTGCTGAGGTATTGAAATGCGGAGGTGCAGAGCCTTTGCAGCTACTCCAGGTCCTGAGCCAACATAACTCTCCACTCCAGAGAGACGAGGCAGCACAGGCCAGGGATGTAGACTTGGATTTTCCAGATCTGTGTGGGACTCAGGGCCATTCTCCATGTGTAACACTCACTGCATCAGTCTAATTTCCCATTCTGACTATTTCCCTGTCTCCAGTTGCTACTTGGGAAGTTCCTGACGCAATAGACTTCCCAGCTCCCAGGCTCAATCACTGCTCCTACTTTAACTTTCTTTGCACTGAGACAGCATCGGGAATTCAGAGTTATCAATCGAGGCCTGTGCTGTCTTAGTGAGCATTGGTACAACAGAGGGGAAAACAGACGTCCCACAAGAGGGTGGGAATGCTGCCTGAGATCTTTCAGTTCTGTGTTCCCTCTCCAACACTGTGTCTATGGCATTAGATAAGATTAGATTACTTACAGTGTGGAAACGGGCCCTTCGGCCCAACAAGTCCACACCGACCCACCGAAGTGCAACCCACCCTTACCCCTTCACCTAACACTACGGGCAGTTTAGCATGGCCAATTCACCTGACCTGCACATCTTTGGATTGTGGGAGGAAACCGGAGCACCCAGAGAAAACGCAGACACGGGGAGAATGTGCAAACTTCACACAGTCAGTCGCCTGAGGCATGTATGATGGACCAGTCTCTTCAATAATTTGTAACTCCGACATTAGTTCCCATCTCTTGAACCTCTTCCCTTCCGTATAGTCCCTCCCCATATTTGAAATGAACTGCATTCCAGACTACCATCCCTATCGCTGTAACTTGCTTCAGTGTCTAAAACATGCCTTACCTAGATTGTCTCCTCTTCCAGTAACTTGATACAGAGTCATGCAACATGGAAACAGAACCTCAGTCTGACTAGTCCATGCTGACCAGGTTTCCCAAACTGAACGAGACTCATTTGCCTGCATGTGGCCCATATCCCTTCAAACCTTCTCCTCTCCATGTTCCTGCCCAAATGTCTTTTCCATGTTGTAATTGTTCTTGTTTCTTCCATGTGGCCCTGGCTATTCACCTTCCTCATGGACCGCATGGTTATATAAACCTTTATAAGATCAACCCGTAGCCTCCTCTGCCCAAGGGAAATATTGAGGACAATGTTACAAAGGTCTCCAACTTATGTACTCAATGCTCTGATCCATAAAGGTAAGTGTGCCAAATGCCGCCTTCCCCATCCTGTCCATCTGTGATCCCACTTCCAAGGAATAGTGTAACTGCACCCCTTGGACTCTCTGTTTGACAACACTGCCCAGGGCTCTACCATTAACCGTGATCATTCTCCCTGGTTTGTCTTAACCAGATCCAACACCCGATTTTAAACTCTACGTTTTGTTCATTGGTCTACTGGCGCAGTTGGTCAAGATCCCCTTTGGTAACCATATTCGCTGCCCACTATAAAATTAATTTGATCATCTACAAACTTAGGAACAACGACTCTTATATTCTCAACCAAATCGTTTATTTAGATGATACACATTAGTGGACCAAGCCCTGATCATTATAGCACACCGCTGGTCACAGGCCTCCAGTCTGAACAACAACCCTCTCCCATCACCCTGTCTCCTACTGTCAAGCCAATTTTGTGTACAGACGGCTAGCTCTCCCTGATCCCATGTGATCTAACCTTACAAACCAGTTTATCATGCTAAATCCTGTCAAAGGTCCTGTTGACGTTAGTGTAGATAATGTATGGTCACCACTTTAACAACAATCAAGTTAGTGAAACCTGACTTTGCCTGCACAAAGCCGTGCTGACTATCTTTCATCAATCCTTGCCTTTTTAAATGCATGTGACTCCTGTCTGGCAGAGTCACTTCCACAACTTACCCACCACTGATATTGGGCTAATTGGTCTTTTGTTCCATGGCTTTCCATCACAGCCTTTCTTAAATAATTGAACAAAACTATATTCTTGTCATAGTCGTACAGCGTGGAAACTGACTCTTCAGTTGAAACAAACCATAATCTCAAAGTAAACTCGTTCCAGCTGCCTGTTGCTGGCCCATATCCCTCCAAACCTTTCCTATTCATGTACTTATCCAAATGTATTTTAAACGTTGAAACTGTATCTACATCCACCCCTTCCTCAGGAAGTTCATTCCACGCACAAACCACCCTCTGCATAATAATGTGCCTCTTATTTGGAACATTTTGTTTGGAACATCTCTGTCCTCTAGCCTTAAAAATGTGTCCCCTCTTCTTGAGACTCCCCCATTCTGGGAAAAGCAAATGCCATTAACTCTATCTATATCCCTCATCTTTTTCATAAACTTCCATAAGGTCATTCTCCAGTTTCCAGTGAAAAAAGACTCGGCCTATCCAGCCATTTTTCAGAACTCAAGCCTTCCATACCCAGCAACATCCTGGTAAATCTCTTCTGAACCCCCTCAGCTTAATAATATCCTCCCTATAACTGGGCGACCAGAACTGGACAGAGTATTGCAGAACAGGCCTCACCAGTATCTGTACAATCTCAACATGACGTCCCAAACCCTCCACGCAATGGACTGAGCAATAGTCAAGCTTTCCAAGCACCGTCTATTCCATCCTGTGATGCAAACTTCAAGAATTATGTACTTGAACCCAGAGGTCCCTCTGCTCTAAACACTAACTGAGGCCCTAACATTAATTGTATAAGCTCTACCCTTGTTTGTTTAACCAAATGCATTACCTCGCATTTATTCAGATTGAATTCCAACTGCAGTTTTTCAGCCCATTCACCCATTTCATCAAGATCCCTTTGTAATCTCAATAAACCTCCTTCACTGTCCATGATTCCAACCTCCAGCCTTCCAGCCAATCACATATGGCTGTCAATGGTACAAATACTTTTGCTCGGGGCTCCACAATTTCTTCCCTAGCATCGCACAATGTCCTGTGATACACTTAATCAGGTCCTGGGGCCTTCCATACCTTTGTGTTTTAAAACCTCCAGCACCACCTCTTCTATAACATGCACTCTTTTCAAGTCGTAATGAAGTACAGCATAGAAACAGACCCTTCAGTCCCCAACTCGTCTAGGCTGACCAGAAGACCTAAACAAATCCATCCCATTAATCAGCATTTGACCCATATACCGCTAAACTCTGACTATTCATACACCCATCCAGATACCTTTTAAGTGTTGTCATAGTATCAGTCTCTTTTACTTTCTCCCTCCTCTTGTTCCATACCCACATCCCCGTACGCATGAAAAAGTTATCCCTTCGGTCCCTTTTAAACCTTTCTCCTCTAATCTCAAATCTATGCCCTCTCGATTTCCCAACCCATAGAAAAAGACCTTGAATGTTTAACCAATCCATGCCCCTCATGTTTATATAAACCTCTGGAGGGTCATCAGTCTCTGATGCTCCAGGGAAAATAACCCCAGCTTATTCAGCAACAACCCTGGCAACATCTTGTAAATCTTTTCTGAGCCCTTTCAAGTTTCACAACATGATTCCTATAGCAGGGAGACTGGAATTGCAGAATACTCCAATTGTGGTCTAACGTATTACTCTTGTTCCCCGAGTTGCCCAGTCTTTGTCCACAGTAAGTTTTTGAGTGCAAAATGTGTTTAGGGTCTTAGCCATATTCTGCAGTTCCACACATTGATAGCCTCATTGATCTTTAAGGGCCCCCATTTCGTCTCGAGTTACTCTTTTGCTCTTAATATATTTATACACTCACTTTTGGATTCTCCTTATCCTTCTCTGTTAAAGTTATTTCATATCCCCTTTCTGCATTCCTGATTTCCACCCAAAGTATACTCCTACAGCCCCTGTCATCCTCAGGGATTCACTTGATCCAGCTGGCTATACCTGACATGTGGCCCCTTTTCCTTGACCAGACCCTCAACAGACAGTCAGTGTTTTCGAATGCTGTCAGCATTGACCTGCACACAAACAGGAACATGCTGGCACTGATCGCTCAATTGTTCTCACTTTTAAAGTATTCTCACTTGCCAGACTTTTCTTTCCCTGCAAATAGACCCCCTAATCACCTTTTGAAAGTTCCTGGCTGATACGACCAAAATTGGGCTGGCCCCACTTTATAACTTGAACTTGTGGACCAGGCCTGTCCTTTTCCATTGCTGTTTTCAAAACTAATAGGATTGTGGTCACTTTAACAAAATGCGTTCCCCCTTTGGGTGGCACAGTGGCACAGTGGTTAGCACTGCTGCCTCACAGCGCCAGAGACCCGGGCTCAATTCCTGCCTTAGGCGACTGTCTGTGTGGAGTTTGCACGTTCTCTCCGTATGTGCGTGGGTTTCTTCCAGGTGCTCCGGTTTCCTCCCACAGTCCAAAGATGTGCAAATAAGGTGAATTGGCTATGCTAAATTGCCCGTAGTGTTAGATAAGGCGTAAATGTAGGCGTATGGGTGGGTTGCGCTTTGGCGGGTCGGTGTGGACTTGTTGGGCTGAAGGGCCTGTTTCCACACTGTAATGTAATGTAATCTAATATAATATGAAACCTCAGTGCCTTTCCCTACCTTGTTTCCCAAGGGGAGGTCAGGATTTGCACCTTTCTCCTGTTGGGTCATTTACATACTGTTTGGGAGTTTTCTGGAACACAATTACGAAATTTCTCTGTTCCTAACATTGAATAGTGGCAATGCCAATCTAGATTTGGAATGTTTAAAAAACCCTACCATAACAGTCTTATTATTATGATTGATATTTGAGATCTCCCGACATATTTGTTCCTCAGTCTGCCATGGATTATTCAGGGTCAGTACAGTCGTATCAAAGTAATAACCCATTCTTATTTCACAGTTCCTCCAACACAGTGGGTGATCCCACAGGAATGTCCTCTGTTAGTTTTGCTGTGATGTTTCATGCAATCAAAACCCACCACCACGCGTCCTTCCCCTCTCGCCACCCCTGCTGCCATTCTTGAACAAAGGACCCACATGAGATATCCTCCACTCATTTGACACTTCACCTGTGGCCAGCCTGTGAAAACATATAATATCGCCCCTTTATCGATCCTAATATGTTCTAGAGCCTCAACATCCCAACTGAAATCCCCAGCTACAAAGTCTTTCTCCTGTGTGAATACAGATGGGAAGTATTCTTTGAAGACTTCACCTACTTCCTCTGGGTCCATGCACGGATTGTCCCTTTGGTTTCTACCACGCCTCACTCTTTCCCCAGTAATCCCTTTATTCTAACTAAACTGATAAAATACCGCGTGGCTTTTCCTTTATAGTATCTGACAAGGATATTTTATGGACATTGTTTTCCCCTCATTTTTAAAGACCCCCTTGCAGTCCCTAAACTTTTGGATGGCTTCGCCTGGTTTTATTACACTGTATTTTCTTTATCAATCTCACGATATCGCTTGATCAGTATTCGCTGGACTTTCTGCCTTTACTATTCGCTCGTCAGGAACATATTGGCCCTGAATTCTCACTGTATCACTTTAACATACTCCCACTTTCCAAATATAGACCCAACTGCAGATAGTCCTCCCAGTCCACGTTTGCCAGATCCTCTCTATTGAGCGTGATACTGATAGGAGACTCAGTTGTGAGGGGGGCAGACAGGAGATTCTTTGGCTGCAGAAGACATCCCAGGATAGTGTGCTGCCTTCCGGGTACCAGGGTCAAGAATGTCTCTGTGCGGCTAATGAACATTCTGAAGGGGAGGGTTATTAGCCATTGGTCATTGTGCACATCAGTCCACATGACAGTGGTGGACAATGGGATGGGGTCCTGTGAAATGAGTATCAGGAGTTAGGTGAGAGGTTTAAAAGGATGACCTCAAGGGAAGTGATCTACAGATTATTCCCAGTGCCACCTGCCCCGTTGAGGACTAAAGTTGAAAGATAGGCCAGATAGATGTGTGGCTGAGGAGCTGGGGGATGGGGTAATGTTTGGATTGTTGAGATCTCTTCTGGGTTAGAGGTGACCTGTACAAGGGGGAGCAGGTTTGACTTAAAACGGAGGGGCACCAGGATCACTGCGAGGGAGATTTGTTAGTGTTACCTGGGGAGGGTTTAAACTAGGTTGGCAGGGACTCTGAGTAAGAAAGGTACCATCGACCAGTCAGTGTAAAATACGTCAGCCACCGAGAACAAGTTTCCTGTTCTGGATATCCTGGGCCACAGTCAAGGAAGGGAAAAGACTACTGGTTTAACGTGCATTTATTTCAACACACGAGGCCTGATGGGACATGGGAGGTTGGTGAGCAAGGTTAAATCTCATGAAATACAGGGAAAACCAGCCATTTGGATACAAAACTGACTCAAAGTTGGAAGACAGAGGGTGGTGGTGGAGGGTTGTTTTTCAGACTGGAGGCCTGTGCCCAGTGGAGTGCCACAAGATCGGTGGCGGATCCACTATTTTTGTTATTTACATAAATGATTTGGATGTGAACATAAGAGGTGTAGTTAGTAAGTTTGCAGATGACACCAAAATTGGAGGTGGAGTGGATATCGAAGAATGTTACCTCAGATTACAATGGGATCTGGATCAGATGGGCCAATGGTCTGAGGTGTGGCAGATAGAGTTTAATTTAGATAAATGTGAGGTGCTGCGTTTTGGGAAAGCAAATCTCAGCAGGACCTACACACTTAATGGTATATTTCTAGGGAGGGTTGCTGAACAAAGAACCTTTGGAGTACAGTTTCATAGCTCCTTGAAAGTGGAGTTGCAGGTAGATAGAATAGTGAAGGAGGTGTTTGGTATGCTTGCATTTACTGATCAAAGCATTGAGGAGAGGAGTTGGGAGGTCATGTTCTCGCTGTACAGGACATTGGATAAACCACTTTTGGAATATTGCATGCAATTCTTGTCTCCTCCCTATCGGAAGGATGTTGTGTAAATAGAAAGAGTTCAGAAAAGGTTTACAGGGATGTTGCCAGGATTGGAAGATTTGAGCTACTTGGAGAGGTTGAATGGACTGCGGCTATTTGAGGCTGAGGGGAGACCATATAGAGGTTTATAAGAGCGGTATGGATAGGTTTAACAGAAAAAGTCTTTTTTACTGAGGTAGTGGGGTCCAGAAGCGGATAGCCTAGGTTCAGGATGAGAGGGGAAAGATATAAAAGGAACCTTAGGGACAATGTTTTCAGGCAGAGGGTGATGTGTGTATGGAATGAACTGCTAGAGGAAGTGGTGGAGGCTGGTACAATTATCGCATTTAAAAGGTATCTGGATGGGTATACAAACAGGAAGGATTGAGAGGGATTTGGGCCAAGTGCTGGCAAATAAGACAAGATTATGTTAGGATATGTGGGTGGCGTGGAAGAGTTGGACCGAAGGCTCTGTTTCTGTGCTGTACATCTCTCTGACTATAAGTGTTTTCCACTGTCCATTACCAGCCATACACTTCACTGTTTTCCCCTGTTTACCTTGGTCAGCTCTCCTCTCAAACACATATAAATGGCTTTGGTTGTGATTGTAGGGGGTGCTTTATGGTCACTTTAAAAATCCATCATCTCGCTGACTTCCACTATACGACAATTTCCCAGAGGATATCTCATTGTGACATTACTCCTTCACTCACCGTCATCACCCAAAGGTCGATCTGAGATAGTCACGTCCCTGGCCGATTATACAATGTGTTATTGAAAGAAATACTAACAAAAACATTCCGAGATGAGTTTGGAGAAATCACTTTTGACAAAGACTGAAGTCTCCCAAAATTATCGCAGTGCCTTTGCATTATACAGGAATTCATTTGAATGTGTAACAGTGTTGAACAATGAAATGTTGTCAGGCAGCCTGAGAAACATTCTCCTGCTTGTGGTTTTGACACGTGTTGCCCAGAATTTGCATTCAGGCTGATTCAGCTGCATAATTGGAGGCCAAATGCTTTCTCTGTAATGCCTTTGTTACCCATTACTGTCAGGGTTACCCATCCTGCATTTCCCGAGACCCCTCTAGGATGTGTGGAATTGAATATTTATGTTCCACCTTTTGTTTCTCCTGTCACCACATCTTTCTGGTGACTAAATATTATTTATCTCTGTGTCACAAGTCCATTACCTTATTGCAGAGACTTTGTTCATTCCAAAGAAAGAACATTGTAATTGACTTTTTCCCAGAATTTCTTGTCACAGCCTAATTCACTGATGTACAGTTTTAGTTAAACTCTGTCCCTTCCTTTTCCTTTCTGCTTGTTTTCAGCCACATTCCATGCTGTTCCGATGCTTCATGTTTTCTATATGGATTTGGAAAGCTCCTTTCACCTGAACCCTGTCCCTGCCTCCTCTCTGTCAGTTTAAAGCCCTGTCCATATACTACCGACATGACTGGCCAGGACACTGCTCCCAGCAGAGATGCTTTTAATTCACTCATGGGATGTTGCCCTCTCTGGTTGACCAGCATGTATTTCCCACCCCGAGCTGCCCTTGAGCTGAGTGGCTTGCTGGATCATTTCAGGGGGCAGTTCAGAGTCAACTTCCTTGCTCTGCGTCTGGAGTCACATGTCGGCCAGACCTGCTGTCGATAACAGATTTCCTTCCTTAAAGGATGTTAAGCAGTTAGATGGTTATAGCTGACACCGGCATTAAATTCTGGATCAACAGTCTAGTGAGAATAACACAAGGCCATCACCTCTCCCACTCGTAGCTCAACCGTCACTGAGTACTGATCCTACTGCACCATGAATCAAAAACCTTTCATCATGCCCATTGCTTGATCCTGAATTCATTCCTGCACTCTAGTGATATCACTCAGTATCTCTCCATGTAGTACCCCTCACTGTGTGGGTCTAATTGCTGCCTCTGTCAGTGTCTCTCACTCTTACAGCTACTCCAGATCCTGAGCCAACAGCATTCTCCACTCCAGAGAGACGCAGCAGCACAGGCCAGGAATGGAGTCTCGGATTTTCCAGATCACTGTGGCACTCAATACCATTCTCCTTGTGTCACCCTCACTACATCAGTCTAATTTCCCGTTCTGTCTAATTCTCTCTCTCCTGGAGGTACTCAGGAAGCTCCGGACCCAATAGACTTCCCAACTGCTGGGTGTTTCATCCATTACCTCATGGTTGGTCAACCAGAGAGACAAAGGGCAGGGAAATCTGGAGTCCTCAACAAATCCTGCAGTGAGGTAAGATCATTCACAGGGAACAGAGCAGAGAGCATTTAAATAGCTCGAAACGTCGGTCCTCAAGACATGACATAGATACAGTGCTGAAGGGTGAACACAGAGCATAAAGCTCCCAGGGTCAATCCCCATCATTTGTGAGAGGATTACTTTCAGCTCTGCTGTACAGAGCCTGTCTGAGACAGCATCGGGAGTGTCACAGTTATCAATCCAAGCCTATGCTGTCTTAGTGAGCATCAGGACAATGGAGGGGAAAGCAGACCGACCACGAGAAGGTGCTATTGAAGACTGGGATCTTTATGTTCTCTATTTACACTCCAACATTCTCTATTGTCGCACCATAGAGTCATATAGCAAGGAAACAGACCCTTCAATCCAACTCATCTGAGCTAGTGCCTTGAATGCTTTTAACTCTGAGAACAGTTTCTATCTCTGTAACCTCACCCCCTCCCTACAATCCCTTTGAATATATAAAACCTACTTCAATGTTGACTCCCTGTCACTGTAAAATACTCCAGACTGGATGACATGCCAAATCTCAGGAATCTCCTCCTCCCATCATTACAATAATCTCTCTTTCTGTCATCTTGCACAATACCTCCAGCCAACCCTGTCTCTGTAACATCCTCTGTAAAATCCGACTATTTGCGAACCCTCCTCCAGCCCCTACAGCACATGATATCACTGTAAACTTCAATCCCTATAACAATCCTTCCTCCCATCCTACACCACCACATGGCCTCTAATTCATCCACCATCCTTACAGACCTCTCTATCTGTATAAACTTCTCCAGTCCCTCCAGTCTTTCCTGCCTGTGTAACCTGCTCCCATCCCGGCAGCCCTCCCTGTGTACAGTGTCCTGAAGCCACAATAACCCTCCCAATGTCTGCAATCTCCTCTATCGCTGTGACCTTCTCCCGTCACAGCACTACTCCATAACTCTACCCCTGCCGTCACTACCAGCCTTCCTATCTCTGTAACCACGTGGTCACTAAAACCATCCATGTACATGAAACATCCTCTTTGTTGCTGTATCCAAAACCCATTCCCTACAGTTTTCACTTTCTGTAACCTCCTTCCGTCTGAAGAACCATCCAGTGTCTACACCCCTCTGTATTACTGACTTCATCCAATCGCAAAAACCATCACCACAAACCTCACTATCGCGGTCAATTCTTCCAATTCCTCCCTATCTCTGTGCACCATCCTTTCCTTCCGACTCATTCCTGATGAAGGGCTCTGCCCAAAACGTCTATGTTCCTGATCCTTGGATGCTGGAAAAGCATAGTGGATCAGGCAGCAATACGCTCTTGATTCTGATCTCCAGCATCTGCAGAGCTGACCTTCTCCTGGTGGGGCAGAATGGCCGACAATTGCCCCTCTTTCCTATGTTTCTGTGTCGCACTCCCTGACTCTGTATCACTGTCAGTCCCCACTATCCCCACTATCTGTGTAAACTACACAATCTCCCAATCACTGGAATTTTCTCAGACCATGGAATACTCCCCATCTGTCCAATCTCTACAGCCTCTCCAACTCTCCCAATTTGATTCCTCCTGCAGCCCGACAACCGCGCCTATCTTTGTAACTTCCTTTAGCTGCTAGAACACTCCCTATCTCTGGAACATCATATCCTATAGCATCCCTCCGTTTGTGTGCTCCTCCAATCACTATGGCGACGCCTACCTCTGCGATGTTATCCCACACACTGAATCCACTTCCAACACTGAAACCTTCACTGTTTCTGTTCCTTGCTCATGCAGCCACAGACATCCCTGTCGGTATGAACTTCTGACGTTCATCAGTCCACCATGTCTGCAATCTACACCAGCCTCCAGAGCCCTCCTTAAATCTGTCACCTGCTCCTGCAGTTATATCACTCCCCATCTGTCAACCTACTCTGTATCTTCTCCAGTAGCTATGTCACTTCCCATCTGTCAGGTCTACTATGAAACTGCTCTGGCCGCTATATCACTCGCCATCTGTCAACCAACTCTGTATCTTCTCCAGTAGCTATGTCACTTCTCATCTGTCAGGACTACTATGAAACTGCTCTGGCTGCTATATCACTAGCCATCTGTCAGGCTCACTTTGTAACTGCTCCAGCAGCTCTATCACGCCCTATCTGCCAGGGCTACTCTGTAACTGCTTCAATAGCGATATCACTCCCCATGTTCCAAACTTTGTAACTGCACCAGTGATATTACTCCCATCTGGCAAGCCTACTCTGTAACTGCTCCAGCAGCTATATCACTCCCCATCTGTCAGGCCTTCCGTGTAACTGCTCCAGCATTTATTACACTCCCCAACTCTAAGGCCTACCTTGTAACTGCTCCACCATTTATAACACTCCCAAACTTTCAGGCGTACTCCAGTCCTCACAGACTCTGGAGGCCATTGTCTCAATAACCTGCTCCAGGCCCTGAAAGTCTCTCTTTACTCAGGGTACTTCTCCAGCCACAGCAACAATCCACATCTCTGTTTGCACCTCCTCTCCCTCCAGCACCTCAAACACTCTCTCTTTGTCTGACTTGGCAACTCTCCCTTTGCATTCCGTATTTCTGTCCCCCAAATCTCCCTGTATCTGTAACTCTCTCTCTCTCTCTAAATAAAACCCACCCTGTCAAAGTACGCTCCTCCAGTATCTCCATCCATCTACTCATCTCCATCACCTTCTCCAGTTCTTACCTGCTCCGTAACAGCACTCCACATCTCTGTGTAATGGATGGGAATGCTGCAAACCTGTTTTCATAGCCCTCAATAACTGTCTGAACTCCCGCAGCCTTACAACCTTTAGTATCTGTGGCTCCTCCAATCCTTACAATTTCCCTGGCTCTGAACTGTTCCAGCCCCTTCGAACCTTCCTAACTCAGTAAACGCCTGCAGAGCCAACGAACATCCTTATCAGTGTATTGCCAAGGCCCTACAACCCTCCCTACAGCTCCAAACACCACCCTCCCTATCTTTGTAACTCCTTCATGACTGATAACTCTGTACCTCTCTGTGACATTTTTATTCCCAACAACCTGTCTGATCTCTAACCACCAACAGTCACCTCAAACCACACCAACTCTGTAACATCTTCCAGTCTCTACAACCCTGCTCTTCTCTGTAAGCTTCCCGAGGGCCTACATTCGCCTTTATCTCCGGTTACAGATCCTTTCTCAGGGAAGCAATGTCTCAGTACAGATCCTGTAAGAAGACCAAAGAATCTTCGATGTATCAGTAAATTTGCCTAATTTTCTAAATTCTCATGAGTTCAAATTCAACCTTCTCCACTTATTCTCATCAATATCTCTCCATTTTGAGGGACAGTCTGTTGAACCTTCTCTGGGCTGCCTCCAATGCAAGAACATTTCCCTCTAGATAGGGGCCCACATCTGTTCACATTATTTTCATTGTGAGCTGACTGGAACCCTCTAAAGCTATTACAAGCATTCCCTATTGTTATTCTCCATTCCCTTTGGAGTCAACCCCAGCATTCCATTTGCCCTTTCTATGACCTGCTGACTCTGTAAACTACTGCTCTGAGATTTACACACAAGAATTTCCAAGTTACTTTGTGATGTAGCTTTCTGCAGTCTATCTGAAACCAAGAGGTGACGGTAATAATCAGGAAAGTGTTGGAATGTATGGTAAATGATATGGCAGAAATGATAACTGCACAATACAAAAGCAGATGAATAAGCACGGCCCGTAAACCCATCCCGATGGGACGGAGGCAGCGCAGTGGCTCAGTGGTTAGCACTGCTGCCTCACAGCAACAGGAATCAAGCTTTGATTCCAGACTCGGGCGATTGGCAGTGTGGAGATCTCCCTGTGTCTGTGTGAGTTTCCTCCCAGGTATTCCTGTTTCCTCCCACAGATGTGCAGGTTAAGTGAGGTGGCCATGGAACGTTGTCCACACTGTCAGGTTTGATCAAATATAGAAGGAGGTCCCTTGGACCATCGAGTCTATTCCACTATTCGATGATGGTGGAATTGTTTCACTTACTTAGTCCCTGTAACCCTTCATCCCCTTACTCATTAAGAACCGATCTATCAGGCGAAAGTGAGGGCTGCAGATGCTGGAGGTCAGAGTTCAGAGTGTGGTGCTGGATAAGGACAGCAGGTCAGGCAGCATCCGAGGAGAAGAAGAATCAATGTTTCGGGCAAAAGCCCTTCATCAGTCCGTTCCTGAAATGTCGATTCGCCTGTTGTTCGGATGCTGCCTGACATGCAGTTCTTTTCCGGCACAACACCCCTGACAAGAACCTATCTATCTCTGAGTTAATACACTGAATTCCCTCTGATCTACAGCCCCCGTAGGCAGTGAGCTCCCCAGATTATCGCCCTCTGGCTGAATAAATTGCTCCACATCTCCATTCTAAAGGGGCGTCCCTTCACTCTGAAGCTCTCTCTTTGGGCCCGAGTCTCCGAATCATGGAACCATCTTCCCCACGTCCACTCTATCCAGGTCCCTCAGTATTCTGTATGTGTGAATCAGACTCTGCCACCGCTGCCTAAACTTCATCGAGTGTAGACCCAGAATCTCCAACTCTGGGATTTCATCTCTGGGATCTTTCTGGGAAATCTGTTTCCCGTACCCCCTCACATCCTTTCTCCAGACTGTTAATGTACAGCATGTTCAGTGTGGTCCCAACGCTTATCCCTGTGGAACTCCACTTGTCATTAGCTGACTCCTTTATATCTGCTCTCTGTCCTCTGACAGTGCCAGCATGTTGTTTTGAAAGCGAGATGTCATTTCATAATCACTGCTGGCTTTGTTTTCCTGTCTGGCTGTAGACAGCAGAGTAGATAAAAGGGAGGAATGGTTTATTGGGATATTCAGAAACCTTTTAAAAAGGTCCCACTGAAGAGGTGGATAAGCAAAATTGGCACATGTTGGGATTGGAGGGAATGTACTGGGATAGATTGGGAATTCTTTAATAGACAGAAAATTAAGTGGAAGTGAATGGATTAGTGCTTGACGTACAACTAAATTCAAATGGATTTGATGGTCGGATAAAATCTACTGTTCCACATTTGTTGGTGACACAAAATTAGCTGAGAATGTGGGTTGTATGGAGGAAGCAAAGAGAACATGAACAGTCTGTGAATTTCCCTTTTTAAAAATTCAATGATGTACCGTGGTCATTACTTGCTCGGCCATCATTACTTTCCCATCTGTAATTCGCTGGAGAAGGTGGTGGTCAACTGTCTTCCTGACCCATTGCAGTCCTTTGGGTGTAGGGACAGACACATTGCTGGGAGGATGGAACATGACTTAGAGGGCACCTTGGAAATTCTGGTGTTCCCGTGCACCTGGAATTGCTGTCCTTCCAGGGAATAGTGGTTCAGGGTTTGTGAAGGGTTGCTGAAAGCGCCTTCCTGAGTCACCTCAGTGCTGCTTGTTAATTTTTCTACAAATTCCTTCCTTCATTCATTCACGGACATATACATTGTTGGCTGAGTCAGCATTTTCTTAATTGATTTGGAGTTGTCCCTGAGAAGATAGTGGTGAGCTGCCTTCTTGAGTGACTGCAGCAGCCGTTGGAATTGTTGTTATCTGTGTACCCTCCAGCAGGCGATCCAACACTCCTCATGTCTGTAACTTATCCCATATGTGCCACTGTAACTGCGGACAGACAATGCAGCTCTCCCATTATGGGTGACATACTCCTCTCCGTACAACTCTTCTAGTTCCTCACAATATCTCACTTCCTCCATTCCCGTCTGTGCTGTTGATCTTGCAAATTGTTTTTATTTCTGTTTAAACTTCTGATCAGCATTCAACTCTTCCTTTTTAAAATTGTAAACTCTCAGTATCTGTATCCCTCTATATCACAAATTACAGCACAGGTTCCCCTCCTTAAATCTCTATGAATTACAGTGGCTGGATGTGTTTAATTCACACTTTTCACCCTCCTTATCCACCTCACCTTGTCCAGCCCCTACAATCCCATCGTTTCGAAATGGTCCCGTTCTCTGCACCTCCTCATATCCTGAGGGTCCTTGAATACCACCAGTGCTCCAATGATCTATATCCCCCCAGTTATTATAAGTCTTCTAACTCTGTAACATCCAGCAGTGTCCAGTACCTTACAATGCTTCCTGGCTGTCAATTTGCATTCGTTGAAGTCTTTCTATCTCTCTAAGCAGTTCACAAAAAAACCCTTTAGACTCGACAAAGATCCGTCAAAAACGCACAAAAACTCTCTATTTCCTTTGCCTTATTCAGTTCCTGCAAACCTCCCTGTATCTTCCAGTAACCTGCTTTAGGCACTGCATGTCTGCCTACTCCAGATAGTGCGTTCCATCCCCTACAGCTCGCTCAATTACTGTAACACTCTCTGGCCCTTCTAATCCTCCTCTTTTTCACTGTCTTCCAGGCACAACAGCAATCCTGTGAAGGAGCAGTGCGGAATGGGATATTATAAATCTCAGCTCAGGCTTGAGGAGTGCAATTACCTGGGAGTCACAAAGGGAGAGGACCTGAGACCGAGCAGCACAGAGCGGGAGAATATAAATCAGCAGTGAGGATTGAGGCCGACTGGGACTTGTAGAAACAGCAGAGCAGGAGGCTGAAAATCAGCACCGAGTCACAGAGGGAGTGACCGTGTCATGGAGAAATTTTGAACAGGAGCTTGAGGCTCACTCACACCTGGGAGTTAGAGGCACCAAAGTGTGAGGAAATAAATCAGCACTGAAAATCGAGGCCTAGTCATACTGGGAGTCACAGAGATGGTGACACTCTGAGGGAGCAGAGTGGAGTGGGAGCTGGAGGATTACACGTCCCTGGGAGGCACAGAGACAGTGACGCTGTGAGGGAGTAGAGTGGAGTGGGAGCTGGAGGATTACACGTCCCTGGGAGTCACCAAGATGGTGACCCTGTGAGGTCTTCACAGAAGTAAATGAAAGTTCATTTGCTGATAATAAACCGTTACTTGCTGTAACTTGCTGCAAAATGGCATTTTCTTTCATGGAATTAGGGCTGAAGGCTGAAATATCAGTCATAATTGAAAGTCTGAATCAGTATAATAAAGAATCTCAGTCAGCTACAGGCCGATAAGCGAATGCATGTGAAATGTATACCTCTGATATTAACTTTATCCAACGTATTTCATTGAGTAAGACTAAACACGTTTCAGCTTATGTTGTGGTAGTGCAGGTTGGTCAAATGGGAAACGTTTTCTGTTTCATTGGGAAGTCATAGCCCCTGCTGGTGTTCGAGATGAACACTGGGTCATGCAGCTCAGTTTGTGACTGGAGATTCTTGGAGACATCTATGACGCTGAGAGTTAGGTGGATCGCACATACAGGGAGGGGATCACACTGCTGTCATAACGGCCTGTAAGAAGGAAGGGAATGGGTGATCAGTCAAGAGATACGGTCAGGGTATACATTATTACCCTGGTGGGGAGGGGAGGTGAGGCGCCCTCCTCGTTCATTTTCCCAGTTTGGAAGCTGATGAAAATGCGGGCTGCTCAGAGGAATGTAGTCAGAGCCATATCTGTGGCACCACAAGCAGCCTGACTGTTCAGGAGGGGAGTGAGAAGGAAGGAGGGGTGATAGTCACAGAGGAGTCAGGAAATTGAAGAAGGTGTCAGTGTTTTTGTGACTGTCAATGTAATTCCAGGATCGTGGAATCAAGAATGTCACTGTGTCCATCAAGTCTGCTCCACCATTCACATTTGACTGATCGGTTTTTCAAGCCCATTTTCCTTCTTTCCCCCTTTGATCTCATGGCAATCAAGAACTTTTCTATCTGTGTTTTAAATCTACTCAATGACCTTGCAACCATGGCCTTCTGTGGCAATGAGTTCCACAGATTCCCCACTCTCGGGCTGAAGAAGTTTCCCCTTATCTCTGATCTAAAAGGTTTTCCCTTTACTCGAAGGCTGTGCCCTTGGTTACTCGTCTCTCCTGTCAATAGAAACATCTTCCCAACGTCCACTCTGTCCAAGCCATTCAGTATTCTGTAAGTTTCAATCAGATCTCCTCTTGTCCTTCTAAACTCCATCACGTATAGTCCCAGAGTCCTCAAACTTTCCTCATCTGTTAAGCCTTTCATTCCTTGGATTTTTCTTGTGAACTTCCTCTGGACCTGCTCCAGGTCCAATGCATCCTTCCTGATGTGTGGAGCCCAAAGTATAACGTATTCAAAAATGATATAAAGGAAAGGAAAGGATGAAGTGTAGAAGTATTGGTTCAGGATAGTGTTAGTTAATGAGTCTGTGATTAAGTTGATGCCTTCAAGTTCATAATGAATTTGGCTGGAGCTTTAGTTTAAAAATAAATTATAAGGTTATGCTGTGAGGGACCGTCTGTGGGCTGCCAACTAGTGAAAAGGATACAGAGATGGCAACGTGATAGTGTTGAGAAACTTGCATTATCTAGATACAGGCTAGGACACTGACCATGTCTGGGCAGTGACAGATTGCATGGAGGAGAGCTTACTGCAGGAGTATGTGCCCACCCCAAGGAACCATGTTCTGTTGAACCTTGGAAAAGTGGTGGGGAAAGTGGATCCAGTATCAGGTGGGAATATTTTCAGGTACGATTATCATTTTATTATAATGCTCAGGATGATGGCAGAGAATGCTGTGCATTGACTAAGTTTGAGAAAAATTAATCGACTGGGAGCTGCCTTCACTGTGGTAAGAATGAATCTGGGAAAGTATGGCCGGAACACCAAATTGGTCAGAAAAATAAAAATTGAACAATGGGCTCCATCAATGGCTTGGGTCAGGTCGAGGAATAGTTCCTCACACTGGAAAGGCAGGGTAAGCAAACCCAATGCTCCATCGATGACAATGGAGCAAAAGGTTAAGGTGAAGAAGAACAATTGAATAGCTGCCAGATAGAGAACAATATTGTGAACCAGGAGAAATGCTGAAGGTTTAGGGTAGAGATGGTAGAGCGGAGGGATTTATAAGGGAACAGAGAGCCAATATAAAGTTGTCACACCTCAAAGGGAGCGTGCGAAAAGGTGAAGTAAGGCTGATTCCACACTTGAGAGAGGATTTATACTGAGAAGAAGGGGAATGTCTGAGTGTGAGCTGAATACTTCATCTCTGCCTTTACCAAAGTGGCCGAACCCACACAAGCCATGGTGACAGAGGAGGAAACTCTGTCACTAGAAAAGTACAAAATTGATGACGAATATCTTTCTGGCACAGGCAACAAACGTGTTTCACGGTTTTTTCCCTCGATATGTGTGACATTTATTCCATGAATGAATGGATGAATGAATGATTTAAAGGGACTGTTCAATTTGGAAACAAAATTGACTAATGGGTAGGAAATTGAGAGGAATGGTCACTAGAATTTTAATTCAGGCTGGAGAAAGATTTTCAGTGAAGTTCAGCAGGATTCAGTTTTGGGGACCTCATTCATTTTGATATGTATGAACTATGTACATCTGGTGTGCAGGGACCCATTCAAAGTTTACAGTTGACGCAGCACTTAAAGAAATTGTAAACTGTGAGGAAAACATTATAGAGCTCTAAACTTACATCGCCAACTTCTTAAAAAGATTAGAGAGGTGATTGATGAAGTTTGGCATATTGAAATATAATACAATGCAATTTTCCAAAAAGAACATTAAAAGATAATATAAAATAGGCAGGCATACAGGAACAGAGGATGTGCAAAGATCCATGAAGTTTGTAGGACATTAAACATAGGCAAAACATACAGTGTTCCTGTCTGAATAAATATTGATTGTGCAAGAGTAAGGAGGTGATGTTGAATTTGCATCAAACACATTGGACCTCAACTGGAGTATCATATACATTCTTGGGTGTCACATGATAGGACTGATATGAACACATTGGAAAGGATGAAGAACTGATCTAAAAGAGTATTTCCAGGAATGAGTAAGATCAGTTATGAAGTCAGACTGAAAATGTTGCAACTGTTCTCACCGAAGTGATTTTGTGTTTGCAGGATGTCATAAATGTATGACTGTTTGTAGAAAGTAGAGGATTTACAGAGATGGGAAGGGTGACAGAACATCAGGGATGTTGCAGAGACTGATATTTGTAGGCACAGAGAAAATAATCTGAGGTTTGCCTGTTTAGCTATAGTTTGAAGAGGAAAACATGCTATTAAACTGAAAATGTATGGGACTATTATTGAGTTTGGGATCTGCCTGTTCTAACTGTGGGACTCCATACTGAAATAGGTGTGAGCAGCTGACCCCGAAAAGGCTGGGCAGAATCTGTAATCTTCCAAATCGTATTTGGGAGATCAGTTCCAGGATAGATGAGAGCAGCTGACAATATTCAGGCAAGTCAAGAAGCATGGGATTTTCCTGATCTGATTGCGGGACTCATTTCCAGAATGGATGCGAGTATCTATAAATATCTAATGCTTGTTCAGTTCTAAATGTACTTACCTATTCTGTGTCTATATCTGCATGTGACTCCGAACTGACATTGTTACAGCAGAAGTGACTGCTGAAAGACAACAAATCCCAGGTAGGAATACTTGACCAGGGTCAACTCAACACAGCCTCAGATAAGATTAAATTCTCACTTCCTGAAATGTTACAATTGAAATTTATTTTATGAGAACAAATCTTGTTTCATCTGGTGTGAATTCAGTCTGCATCATTGAACCGAATCTCTATGGTAGGACAGATCAGTTCACCTGTCACAGTGCGGGCTCTATCTGTAGGCCTTGTGTGCATTAACCACTTCTCCCAACACCACTCAGCCCTCCCACCATCTCCCACATCTGTTGTATTCTTTTTCTGATACAGACAGACATGGAAATCATTTTCATCAAGGTTTGTGGAGAGTTTCTCTTTGCAAGTTTACGGTAGACAAAATATTGATCTGGCTGATCCAGCTCACTTTTCATTTCAACCAAAACCTCAAATTATCTTTGTCCTTGTAATGCCCTTCAGTCCCTAGAACAATCCATATCTCTGTAATATCCCACTGTCTTCACACGCCTTCCTATCTCTGTAAACTTTTCCCAAATTTAATTCCTCATGGTTTCTGGTACTTGCTGTCATCCCCAAATTCCTTCCTGTTTCTTCAACAAGGCCAATGAAACAGTCGAACAAATAGAATGAAACAAGACAGATATGGCTGCAATGTGACCAAGACTGAGAACCGTATAATCAAAGGCTTTCAGCATTTATACAAGAAGGATAAAAAGGCCACCACAGTGAAGCAGCGTTGTATATAAAGGCTGTGATCAGTACTTTTGTGATGCTAATCCATTTTACATACTACTCCTCTCTGTCCTCTCACCCATCCCTTTGCATTGGTTCTCTAGATATTGTCTAAATATTAGAAATTTCTACAGCACAGAGAAGAGTACTCTCAAAATTGTCTGCACTGACTAAAAAGAAGGTACCACCCAGCATTATCCTTTCAAAAACAATCATTGTTATGGTACCACAGAGACTGTATGACTTCAGGTTCAGATCTAGGCACATCATTAAAATTTTCCAGAGTTTCTGCCTCGACTCCGCATCCATGCATGATTCCCAGATCCCTTCCTTACTCTTGGTGAAATAACAACTTTCCTCACCACTTCTCTAATATTTCAACCAATTACATTAAATATTTGCTGCTGGTAACTGAGCTCTCCAATAATAACAAGACAGTCTCTCCCTCTCTATCCAGGCCCTTGACAACATTTGCAGGTTAATCAAATCTCCTCTCAGCATCCTCCACTTCAAACGTTCATCATAACTGCATTATCACTTGCCCAGGATAACAAATCTCTTCAGTACCATTTCCAAGAGTGAAACATGCTCGAAATGACAATTCTCCTGGCACTCTGCTATCTGACCTGCTGTGCTTTTCCCACACCACACTCTTTGACTCTAATTTCCAGCATCTGCAATCCTCACATTCTTCCTGTACAGTCACCATTCTAATTCCATCCTTCCATGTGATATAGTGACCAGAACTACATGCAACACACAGGCTGTGACTGAACTAATTATTTATACAGTCCTAGTATAAGTTTCCTGCTCTTACATTCTGCACTTGATCTGAGAGAGTAAATGCTGCCATTTGCTGCCTTATCTAGATTATCGACGAGCCCGGCTACCTTCAGGGTAAAAGCAAATTACTGTGGATGCTGGAATCTGAAACCAAAAGAGAAAATGATGGAAAAACTCGACAGGTCTAGCAGCATCTGTAAGGAGAGAAAAGGCTGGCATTTCGAGTCTAACTGACCCTTTGTCAAAGCAAACAAAAGTGAGAAATAGGGAGGTATTTATACTAGGATCTGTCCACACTGACAGTAAGTTCATTTATTGTGTATTCTTTCTATTGATTGCTGTCCCTCAATGACTTGACTTGCTCATCTCCAGGTTGCTGATACATTCAACTGGACCTCCTAGCTTCCATCTGCTCTGTGTTAGCTCATCAAATCGAGTAAGTCACGTCAACTGTACAAGTCTCTGCATGAAAACTAAACAGCCAGATTAACTACACACAGCTTTCCCTGCAGAAATTCAGACTGACAGTCCTGGATTCCTCTGGCATTTTCTAAGGGACCATTCTTCCTGACACGCAGAATTCCGATCTGTAAGTACTCATTCAGCCCTTGCTTCATACTAAACTAAACTACAATATCAGCAGGTCTCTGACACTTTGCCTCTACTCAGTGAGGAACCGAAAATGATGGACAATGAGCAAACATGGCAGGGGATTTTTCTCCCCAGCTTCTTTTAAGGATGTGAATCTCCTGTATAGGTCCTCTCTCTCTTTAAGTATATAACTTACAATAGTTTGCACAACAAAATCTGCACAAGAATCTTTTGACTAGGCCAATCTCATTTCTGTCAGTTTCATGGAGGGTTTGTCTCCACAAGTGGATAGAGCTTGTAAGAAGTCCTATGGTGTATTAGCGTTCATTAGCAGAGGGATTGAATTCAAGAGTCATGAGGTGATGTTGCAGCTGTACAGGACCTTGGTAAGGCTACATTTGGAATACTGTGTGCAGTTCTGGTCGCCTCACTTTAGGAAAGATGTGGAAGCTTTGGAGAGGATGCAAAGGTGATTTACCAGGATGTTGCCTGGAATGGAGAATAGGTCGTACGAGGATAGGTTGAGAGTGCTAGGCCTTTTTCTCATTGGAACGGCGAATGATGACGGGTGACTTGATAGAGGTTTATAAGATGATGAGGGGAATAGATAGAGTAGACATTCAGAGACTTTTTCCCCAGGTACAACAGAGTGTTACAAGGGGACATAAATTTAAGGTGAAGGGTGGAAATTATAGGGGGGATGTCAGGGATAGGTTCTTTACCCAGAGAGTGGTGGAGGCATGGAATGCGCTACCTGTGGGAGTGGCAGAGTCAGAATCATTGGTGACCTTTAAGTAGCAATTGGATAGGTACATGGATGGGTGCTTAAGCTAGGACAAATGTTCGGCACAACATCGTGGGCCGAAGGGCCTTTTCTGTGCTGTATTGTTCTATGTTCTATTTTCTATGTAAGTCTAAGTGAATGTTCTCATAATAACAACATCCTGAATCTGCCTCATTAACTACCTTCCCTGCCTCTATGTCCATTCTTTCATCTGATACGAGCCCAATGATTATTTTCCGCTTTGTTATCGGTATAAAAACTGCCCACTGCCCAGATATCCCAGAATGCACCGGATTCCCTGCTACAGATGACATTTTAAAAAGTCATTACACTCTTAGATTGTCAGTCCGAAACTGCCCTGGACATTACGGCGGGGTTGTGGAGGGAGGGAGGGGGGTAGATTGGGGAACGTAGTAAACTGAGGGCCCCACTTTGTGGCTGAGCCCCTGAGGTTCTGGTGGATGGCATGGTGCAGGACAGGGACATTATCTTCCTCCAGGATAAATAGACAAAGTCTTTTTCCCTGGGGTCGGGGAGTCCAGAACTAGAAGGCAAAGGTTTAGGGTGAGAGGGGAAAGATATAAAAGAGACCTAAGGGCAACTTTTTCATGCAGAGGGTGGTGTGTGTATGGAATGAGCTACCAGAGGATGTGGTGGAGGCTGGTACAATTGCAACATTTAAGAGACATTTGGATGGGTATATGAATAGGAAGGGTTTGGAGGGATATGGGCCGGGTGCTGGCAGTTGGGACTGGATTGGGTTGGGATATCTGGTCGGCTTGGACGGGTTGTTTCCATGCTGTACATCTCTATGACTCTATGACTGGCAGGGGAAGCCATGGCACCAGACCTGCTAGCTTGTCAGATTGACCCATTGGCCAGTGAGGTGCCAGCCTTCTGGGTGAATGCCCAACAGTGTAGGAAGGGTGTCAGTGACCAGGGTAAGTGCCACCATCTGCAGTTTGTGACCTTGCCCCCCCCACCCCATGTGTGTGTGTGTGTGTGTGTGTGTGTGTGTGTGTGTGTGTCTCTCTCTCTCTCTCTCTCTCTCTCTCTCTCTGTTACTGCACCCACCTCCCACCAAGACCCATGTTCTCCTACTCTCAATGAATGCAGCACCTTCTCTCTGTTTCTATCTGACCTCTTCTCTGTCCCGCTCGCCAGCTCTGTCTGGTGTCTGTTCTGCCCACTCCCTCAGTCAGGACACCTCCCCACCTTTCCCTCGAATGTTCCAGCACTACCAGCTGTACCAACCACTTCCATCTCCCTAATACCCCTTGATAATTCTCTCATTCCAAAAGGAACTATCCCACAATAGGACAGAAAGAGCCAAGAGGGGTATGAGACAGCCAAATATTCAGCTCCTCACTCCCTCACAGGGGCAGGATCCTAACCCTAACAACCACAAGAGGCTGACTGACCGTGTCCAAACTCCCGGACAGGGATCTGAGACTCCTCTTGACTCACTTTGCTGGGCACCGTGACTGACTGTTGACAATGATATTCAGCTTTCTGAGTTTGTGTCTGTGCTAAACACCAAGACAATACAGCAGGCGGGTGAGACTGGTAGATTTGGCTGAGGGGAAACACTGTTGAGGGCAGGGTAAGGCAAGGCAATAATTCTGTGAGCATTCAAGTCAGCTCAAAGTGAGTGTGTACAAACACGGAATGAGCAGCCCAGAGGGACAGCCCATGAGCTGGGTGGGTGTCCCTGAGCAGTGTCCTTGCAGCAGCATTGCAATGAGAGTTGTCAGTGCACCCTGAGCGGCAGCATTGAAGTACAGAAGCGTATTGTTAGTGGGTCGGAGATGTGCTGGGATGGCATGGTGAGGCTGGCATGTGACAGATGCCAGCGTTGGTTGGTGTGCAGTGCATGCAGCTTCTGTTCATGCGGCGTCCCCCGATACATTGGTGTCCAGGCTAGAAGTCTGCAGAAGAGAGCCACGAGATGGAGTCACCAGGTACCAGCTCTGACATTCATGTCAAATTCTCCATATTGAGTTTCCCCACAGTGGGGAAGGATATGAAGCTGCAAGTTGATGAGTGGGGGGGAGGGATCCACAATAATGTGGCTATTGATCATCAGTAATCATTCAGTGAGCATCTCGCTTCTCCCACGCTCAAATCTTGACTTAAAGAACAGTCCAGCACAGGAACAGGCTCTTCAGCCCAGCAAGCCCGCACTGACACATGATGCCCTTCCAATGTTAAAACAAAAGTTTTTTGCTCCAATACCCTCTATGTCATTCTATTCCCTACTTACTCATACTTGTGCCAAGATCCCTCTTAAACCTTGCTATATTGGCTTCTTCCCCTCTTTCAGTGCATTTCAGGCACTTTCACATTCTGTCTGGAACAGCAAACAAAATCCTTACCTGTCATATCTCCAGAACTTTCTCCCTTTTACCTAAAACATACGGTCCTGAGTAATTGATATTTCTATTCTGGGGGAAAAAGCCTCTAACTGTCCTTCTATCTAGGTCTCTGATAATTTTGTAAATATCTATCAGGTAGCCCCATATCCAATGATGTCTTGGTGGAAACAAACCATGTGTGTTCAATTTCTTCTTCTGACTAATACCCTCCAAACCAGACAACATCCTGATAAAACTTTTCCATACCCTGTCCAACACTACAACTTCATGTGGCAACCAGTACTGCACCCAATATTATAAATGTGCCCGAACTAAGTTTCTCTACAGCTGCAATATGACCTGCTAATGTTCATACTGCATGCTCTGATGCATGTCTGCAAGTTTGCAGGCAGTTTTCTTGATCACCCTATCCACCCGAGTTGCCACTTTCCGGGAACTGTGGAGCTGTACACTAATGTCCCTTCAGATGTTGATGCAATCAGTAGTTTTTCCATCCACTTTGTTCTTCTCTCCTGCATTAGACCTTCTAAAACGCATCACGTCACAACTGTCCAGATAAAGTTGCATCTGTGTTTTCTTTGTCCAAGTCTGCTGCTGACCTATATCCTGCTGTATTCTCTGGCAATCATCCTCACAATCTGCAACTCCGCCAATCTATTTACAGATCTCCAGTCACAAAAACACTGTTCCACCACTACTCTGTCTTCAATGACCAAGCAGTTCTCTATCCATCTTACGAACTGACAGCTGATCCCATTTCACTTCAACTTCTGTCTGAGCCTGCCATAAGGGACCATATCAAAGGCCTTGCTAAGATCCAAACGGCCAACATCCAGCCCTATGCCCTCATCAATCAATTTTGTCACTTCCTCAAAATAATCAATCAAGTTTGCGAGACAGGATATTCCCCACACAACTGAGTTGCCTGTTGCTAGTCAATCCAGATTAGAGTACTGTTGGAGCTGCACTCATTCAGACAAGTGATTATTCCATCATATTCCTCACATGAACCTTGGAGAGTAGATTAGATTCCTTACAGTGTGGAAACAGGCCCTTCGGCCTAACCAGTCCACATCAACCCTCCAAAGAGTAAACCACCCACACCCATTTCCTTCTGACTAAAACAGTTAACAATTTAGTATGGCCAATTCCCCTGGCCTGCACATCTTTGGACTGTGGGAGGAAACCTATGCAGACCCAGGGTGAATGTGCAAACGACACACAGTTAGTCACCCAAGGCCAGAATCGAACCCAGGACCTTGGCACTGTAAGGTAGCAGTGCTAAAAACTGCCCCTCGCGACATGGGAGTTTTGTTGGGCTGTGATGGTTACTGTACAATGGGAGGTATGTTAGGCCGTTTTGGTTACTTTACAGTGGGAGGTATGTCCAGACCGTGATGGTTACTGTATAATGGGAGGTATGTCCGGCCGTGATGTTTACTGTACAGTGGGAGGTATGTCGGGCCGTGATGGTTACAGTACAGTGGGAGGTATGTCGGGGTGTGATGGTTACTGTACAGTGGGAGGTATGTCGGGGTGTGATGGTTACTGTACAGTGGGAGGTATGTCGGACCGTGATGGTTACTATATAGAGGGAGGTATGTCGGGCCGTGATGGTTACTGTACAGTGGGAGGTATGTCAGGCTGTGATGGTTACTATATAGAGGGAGGTATGTCGGGCCGTAATGCTTACTGTACAGTGGGAGGTATGTCAGGCTGTGATGGTGACTGTACAGTGGGAGGTATGTCAGGCTGTGATGGTGACTGTACAGTGGGAGGTATGTCAGACTGTGATGGTTACTGTACAGTGTGAGGTATGTCGGGGTGTGATATTTACTGTACAGTGGGGGGTATGTCGGGCCGTGATGGTTACTGTACAGTGGGGGGTATGTCGGGCCGTGATGGTTACTGTACAGTGGGGGGGTGGGGTATGTCGGGCTGTGATGGTTACTGTACAGTGGGGGGGGTATGTCGGGCTGTGATGGTTACTGTACAGTGGGAGGTATGTCAGGCCGTGATGGCTATTGTCCAGTGGGAGGTATGTCAGGCTGTGATGGTGACTGTACAGTGGGAGGTATGTCAGGCTGTGATGGTTACTGTACAGTGGGAGGTATGTCAGGCTGTGATGGTTACTGTACAGTGGGGGGTATGTCAGGCTGTGATGGTTACTATATAGAGGGAGGTATTTCGGGCCGTAATGGTTACTGTACAGTAAGAGTTATGTCAGGCTGTGATGGTTACTGTACAGTGGGAGGTATGTCAGGCTGTGATGGTTACTATATAGAGGGAGGTATGTCGGGCCGTAATGGTTACTGTACAGTGGGAGGTATGGCAGGCTGTGATGGTTACTGTACAGTGGGGGGTATGTCGGGCTGTGATGGTTACTGTACAGTGGGGGGGGGTATGTCAGGGTGTGACGGTTACTGTACAGTGGGGGGGGAGTATGTCGGGCTGTGATGGTTACTGTACAGTGGGGGGTATGTCGGGATGTGATGGTTACTGTACAGTGGGGGGTATGTCGGGGTGTGATGGTTACTGTACAGTGGGGAGGTATGTCGGGCCGTGATGGTTACTGTACAGTGGGGAGGTATGTCGGGCTGTGATGGTTACTGTACAGTGGGAGTTATGTCTGGCCGTGACGGTTACTGTACAGTGGGGAGGTATGTCGGGCCGTGATGGTTACTGTACAGTGGGAGGTATGTCTGGCCGTGACGGTTACTGTACAGTGGGGAGGTATGTCGGGCCGTGATGGTTACTGTACAGTGGGGGGGGGGGTATGTCAGGCCGTGATGGTTACTGGGCCGTGGGAGGTATGTCGGGCTGTGATGGTCTGTACAGTGGGAGGTATGTCGGGCTGTGATGGTTACTGTACAGTGGGGAGGTATGTCGGGCCGTGATGGTTACTGTACAGTGGGAGGTATGTCTGGCCGTGACGGTTACTGTACAGTGGGAGGTATGTCTGGCCGTGACGGTTACTGTACAGTGGGGAGGTATGTCGGGCCGTGATGGTTACTGTACAGTGGGGGGGGGGGGGGGGTATGTAAGGCCGTGACGGTTACTGTACAGTGGGGGGGGGGTATGTCAGGCCGTGATGGTTACTGGGCCGTGGGAGGTATGTCGGGCTGTGATGGTCTGTACAGTGGGAGGTATGTCGGGCTGTGATGGTCTGTACAGTGGGAGGTATGTCGGGCTGTGATGGTCTGTACAGTGGGAGGTATGTCGGGCTGTGATGGTCTGTACAGTGGGAGGTATGTCGGGCCATGATTGTTACTGTACCATGGGGGGGGATGTCGGGCCGTGATGGTTCCTGTATAGAGGGAGGTATGTTGGACCGTGATGGTTAGTATACAGTGGGAGGTATGTCGGGCCGTGATGATTACTGTAACGTGGGAGCTATGTCTGGCTGTGAAGTTGCAGACTGCATGAGCTATACAGAGTATGATTCTGCTGCTGCTGATGGCCCTCTGCACCTCTTGGCTGCATCATTATTGGTTAGTCAATCTGTATAAAGTCTGTCCCATTCAGTACTCAAGGGGCTACATATCATGTGTGAGGAGGGTCTGCAAAATGTGAAGGTAGCCCTTTGCTCCCCATTGTGCAGTGACCATTCTTACTGATATATGAAATGGAGAGGTGTATCTGCAGCAGGCAGATCAGTGACGATGTGGTCAATTATATGTTTCCCTTTTGTTAATTCCACCATAACCTTCCACAAAGTAGTCTTGCTGCCACAGGATCCAGCATCAACGCTGAGCACTATCATTAGACTGGATTGCCTACAGAGTGGGAACTGACCCTTTGGCCCAACCAGTCCACACCGACCCTCCGAAGAGGAACACACACCTCTCTGACTAATACACTGAACACTATGGGCAGTTTACCATGGCCAATTCACCGGGGCTGTGCATCTTTGGACTGTGGGAGGAAACCCAAGCAAGCACAGGGCGAAAGTGCAAACTCCACAGAGGCAGTCGCCCTCGGCTGGAATCGAACCTGGGACCCTGGTGCTATAAGGCAGTAGTGCTAATCACTGAGCCACCATGCCACCCTAGGTTGACTATCTACCAAGGAGCTATCCCCCTCTGCCTGGCTGTGTCCTGTCAGTGGGACAGAACCTACCAGCGAGGGTGGTGATGTTGCCTGGGACATAGTCCTGTTCACAGAATCCTGCTTTACAGACAATATCTGACTGTTGCTTGATTAGTGCATGGGAAATATATACCAGGTCACTTTCACATTTTCTGTAATGAAGTTTTAATATCACTTTATTTCTTACATATTTTAAAATAAACCAAAGATCATTGTTTTTCAGTTGAAAACAATTGAAGTGAACAATAATTGAAATACCAGAGCGCACAGCTAACTATTACACAATTCAGTGACTGTAGTAAACAGCCGATTCATGTTCAGATCAGTGAACACACCATCTCGCAGGCAGCAAAGCTGTTGAAAATGACTTTGACGAAAAGCCTGAATTCAGACACAGTGTTATTGGGCCCCACCACGACCTCCAAAATACTGGCCATCTCCAAAATCTGTCCAGAGAGCTCCCAAACTGGAGCTGGGCAGTTACTCACACAATCCCTCACAACAGACCGGTTAGAGACATACCTGAACAACAGGGAGATGTGAGTGGGGCAGACTGGTCAATGGACTAGCACATGGCGCTGGTCCAGACGCAGTTCAATATTTATAACAACGACCTGTAAACAGCCATGTCTTGCAAGTATATTTCTTCTGGTGTGCCACCTAAACTCTGTAATTCTGCACCTTGGCCCTGATCCTGAATGAAGGTGTTATAAAGGTGGTGGGCTCCTGCAGCACATGGCATCTTGCATTGAATCCTTCATAAACCATATCTAGTGCATGTTAGCCCCACAATGTCAGTATCCAAACAGAATTATGCAATTCCATTGATGGCCAGCGTGATCCCAGCCAAACAACCTTGTGTGTGACTTGAGCTGGAAATCTCTGTGTAAATGGTTGCAGCATTGTTCTAACCGTTAACAGCCATTAAGTAAAGTCTCTTTACTGAAGGTCCGATATCCTTTCATAATACCAAATTTAGATTGTCCAATAAGCACAAGATTCACCCATTTATTCAGTACACTGTTATAATAACAATATGATGAAAACTCACAGTAATTAGCATAGAAATGATGAGTCTCATTGCCACACCCAAGACCAAATTGTTATTAATTATAAGGACTTTGAAAATACACAATTACTTTCCCTTGTATTAATATTGTTAACTAATAGTCGATACTCCTGCTCCTCAGATGCTGCCTGAACGTCCCAGTATTTTTTTCAGAACCACACTTTTTGACTCTGTTCTCCAGCATCTGCAGTCCTCACTTTCTCCCTGCTAATATTCATCATAATAATTTTCGTGGCAACAATGTCACTGTGTGTTTAAACATGTTCCACTCAGATATGAGTACGTTTTCAGTTGCTTCTGTCTATCTCAGAGCTCAGTAATGTGGGATGAGAATGCCAGTGTCTGTGATGCTTGGTATGAAGGCCATGCCTCTGAGAGACTGACAGATTGTTTCAAACATCATATCCCTTCAGCTGTTCACAACAAGCAATGTACTGCCTGGACCCAACCAGCCTGAGCTCACAAAACCCAAAACCGTGTCCAGCATTGAACAGGTCGAGACAATATTTTTATGTTAATTATTCATGAAATGTGATTTGGACGGCATTTATTGATCGATAGGGAACTTAAAACAGTCACACTGAAGGAACGGCAATATACTTCCCAATCAGGATGGTAGATGGCTTGGAACGGAACGCGAACATGGTGGGGGTCCCGTGTGTCTGCTTCCCTTGTCCTTCTCGACGGTCGGGGGTTCAGAAGTCCATTGTAAGGAGCCTTGGTAAATTTCTGCACAGCACCGTGTAGATGGCAGGTATTGCTGCTACTGAGCGTCAGTGGCTGAGGGGTGAACCTGCAATCACACAGGTAAATGGAAGTATTTACTCACACACACATTAAACATGTGTCTTAGCAATAGGGGACAGGCTTTCGGAAATTTTGAGGTGAGTTATTCCTGCAGAATTTCGAGCCCCTGACATACTCTTGTAGCTAAAGAATTTATATGTGTCAAAAAGTGGTGCTGGAAAAGTAAAACAATTCAGGCAGCATGTGAGGTGCAGGAGAGTCAATGCTTCAGTATAAGCCCTTCACAGGAATAGGTAATGAAATCATATGGTCAGTCGAGTTCAGGTTAACAATAATCCCCGCGATATTGCTTGGTGTGTGTTCAGTTATGGTGGTGGAATTGAACGTTAGAGGATGTGTTTCAATTTTTCATTGTTAGAGGTAATCGTTGTCTGGCACATGTGTAATGGAAATGGTATTGTCACTGTTAAGCACACACCTGCATATTTCCAGGTCCTGTTCCTTTTGGACAAGGACTGCTTCAGTATCTGAGTAAATCACGAATGGTGTTGAATACTGTCCAATCATTGGCAAACATCCCCACTTGTGATTTTACAGTCATTTATGAAGCAGCTGAAAATTATAGGGCCTAGGGCAGAGAGCACTCTTACAGCTCACTGATGCTGTCCCTCTCTCTGAGCTAGGAAGCTTGCTTCTAGTTCCACCTGCTCCAAAGGTGTCTAACAACATATCTGAATGGTATAATATTTCAATATCTACCACACAGAGCTGCGTGAGGATTTGGTTAGCTCAATCAGTTGGATGACTGGTTCGCAATGCAGATTAATGCCAACAGTGTGGGTTCAATTCCTGGGGTGACTAAAGGACTGGCCTACTCAATCTCTCCCTTACTTGAGGTATGATGACTGTCCAGTTAAACTACTGCCAGTTGTCTCTATCATCCAGTAGGAGTATGGTGTCCTACCTTTACATTTCTGATCTACAGGCTTACCCAGAAACCCCACCCCTGGGGAACTGCAGCGAAGCTGAGATGGCTGCTCTCCACCAGCCCCAGCCACCTTCCTTTGTACCAGGTGTAACTTCTACCAGTGCAGATGATTCCTATTTGCCGCTAATCCTGGATACGACATTTGGTCAAATGCAGTTATGATCATGTAAAAAGTGCAGTAACTGTCACCTCACCTCTCGAATTCAGCTATGTTCTCTTGTTGTACATCATTAAACCAAGGCTTCAATGAGCCCAAGGGATGAGAGCCCAAACTGAGCTTTAGTGAGCAGGTTAGTACTGAGGAAGTGCTGCTTGATCCCACTGTAGATGACATCTGTCATCCCTTTATTAATGACACGGATTAGAGCAATGGGGTAGTCACTGATTGTCCAATGTTTTGTGTGTGTGTCTACAGAACACACCCGGATAGTTTCCCACATTGTCAGGTAGGTTCCAGTGCTGTATCCCAGCAGGAACAGCCGGAATGGAATATTATCATGGCCCATAGCCTTTGCATTCTCCAATCCCTCCAGCTGTTTGTAGATACCACACAAAGTGAGTCGGATTAGCTGAAGACTGCCATCTGTAGGAGACTAAAATATATCATCCCATCGATATTTCTGTCTTAACATTGCTGTGAATGTTTCAGCCGAAGATTTCTATTGTTGTGCTAAGCCCTTCCATCATTCAGGAAGGTGGTATTGGTGGATTCTTCTCCTCCAGTGAGTTGTGTGATTGTCCACCACCACTCACCCGGATTGTAGAGATTAGGTCTGATTCACTGGTTACCTCTGTGTCTCATTTGCTATTTATACCATGTGGTGAGCAAGTGGCCTAATTTTGTAACTTCATCTCATTCTGAGGTGTATTTGGTACTACTATAGTCAGGCCTTCCTGTTTTCTCCTTTTATCAAGGGTGTATCCCTGGCTTGACGGCCAGGATACAGTGGAGTATATGCCAGGCAGTGATAGTGAAAATTATACTGGAGTACAATTCTGCTGCTGTTGGTAATGACCCGAACCACCTCACACAGGCCAGTGCAAAATTCCAAAATCTATTGGAAATCTGCCCCGTTGAGCACAGTGATGTTGTCACATATACACAAGGGTCTTCACAATGAAAAAGTGGAAAATGTCTCCATAAATACTGTGTGCGGTAGTCACCGTTCCCAATATGGTCATCGAACAATGGGTCTGAAGCCGGTAGGTTGGTGATGGTGAGGGGGATGGTGATGTTTCTCCCTATCAGTCGTTCCCCCTGACTCGGTGCAGACACAGTGAAGCAGTTGTGTCCTTTTAAACTCAACCACCTCGATCAGCAACGCTGCTGCTGAGCTCCCCTTGGTGGTGGTTTTGAAATGGCCCACCCAGTATACATCCGCCAGCTCTGTCACTCTCTGTGCTTCCTCCAAGTGTTGTTCAATGTAGAGGGACACTGATCCACCAGCTCAGGCAGGGGAGTCATCAGGAGGTTTCTGTGTCAGTGTTTGATCTGACCCCGTGAGGCTGAGGGAGGGGAGTCAGCAGGAGGTTTCTGTGACAGTGTTTGATCTGACAACGTGAAGCTGAGGGAGGGGAGTCAGCAGGAGGTTTCTGTGTCAGTGTTTGATCTGACCCCGTGAGGCTGAGGGAGGGGAGTCAGCAGGAGGTTTCTGTGACAGTGTTTGATCTGACACCGTGAGACTGAGGGAGGGGGGGGGTCAGCAGGAGGTTTCTGTGTCAGTGTTTGATCTGACACCGTGAGACTGAGGGAGGGGAGTCATCAGGAGGTTTCTGTGTCAGTGTTTGATCTGACCCCGTGAGGCTGAGGGAGGGGAGTCAGCAGGAGGTTTCTGTGACAGTTTTTGATCTGACAACGTGAAGCTGAGGGAGGGGAGTCAGCAGGAGGTTTCTGTGTCAGTGTTTGATCTGACCCCGTGAGGCTGAGGGAGGGGAGTCAGCAGGAGGTTTCTGTGACAGTGTTTGATCTGACACCGTGAGGCTGAGGGAGGGGAGTCAGCAGGAGGTTTCTGTGACAGTGTTTGATCTGACAACGTGAAGCTGAGGGAGGGGAGTCAGCAGGAGGTTTCTGTGTCAGTGTTTGATCTGACACCGTGAGGCTGAGGGAGGGGAGGGGGTCAGCAGGAGGTTTCTGTGTCAGTGTTTGATCTGACCCCGTGAGGGAGGGGGGGGGTCAGCAGGAGGTTTCTGTGTCAGTGTTTGATCTGACACCGTGAGGCTGAGGGAGGGGGGAGGTCAGCAGGAGGTTTCTGTGTCAGTGTTTGATCTGACCCCGTGAGGCTGAGGGAGGGGAGTCAGCAGGAGGTTTCTGTGTCAGTGTTTGATCTGACCCCGTGAGGCTGAGGGAGGGGAGTCAGCAGGAGGTTTCTGTGTCAGTGTTTGATCTGACAGAGTGAGGCTGAGGGAGGGGGGGGAGTCAGCAGGAGGTTTCTGTGTCAGTGTTTGATCTGACACCGTGAGGCTGAGGGAGGGGGGGGTCAGCAGGAGGTTTCTGTGTCAGTGTTTGATCTGACCCCGTGAGGCTGAGGGAGGGGGGTCAGCAGGAGGTTTCTGTGTCAGTGTTTGATCTGACACCGTGAAGCTGAGGGGGGGGGGGTCAGCAGGAGGTTTCTGTGTCAGTGTTTGATCTGACACCGTGAGGCTGAGGGAGGGGGGTCAGCAGGAGGTTTCTGTGTCAGTGTTTGATCTGACACCGTGAGACTGAGGGAGGGGAGTCATCAGGAGGTTTCTGTGTCAGTGTTTGATCTGACAACGTGAAGCTGAGGGAGGGGAGTCAGCAGGAGGTTTCTGTGTCAGTGTTTGATCTGACCCCGTGAGGCTGAGGGAGGGGAGTCAGCAGGAGGTTTCTGTGACAGTGTTTGATCTGACAACGTGAAGCTGAGGGAGGGGAGTCAGCAGGAGGTTTCTGTGTCAGTGTTTGATCTGACCCCGTGAGGCTGAGGGAGGGGAGTCAGCAGGAGGTTTCTGTGACAGTGTTTGATCTGACACCGTGAGGCTGAGGGAGGGGAGTCAGCAGGAGGTTTCTGTGACAGTGTTTGATCTGACAACGTGAAGCTGAGGGAGGGGAGTCAGCAGGAGGTTTCTGTGTCAGTGTTTGATCTGACACCGTGAGGCTGAGGGAGGGGGGGGGGTCAGCAGGAGGTTTCTGTGTCAGTGTTTGATCTGACCCCGTGAGGCTGACGGAGGGGGGGGGGGGGGGGGTCAGCAGGAGGTTTCTGTGTCAGTGTTTGATCTGACCCCGTGAGGCTGAGGGAGGGGAGTCAGCAGGAGGTTTCTGTGACAGTGTTTGATCTGACACCGTGAGGCTGAGGGAGGGGAGTCAGCAGGAGGTTTCTGTGTCAGTGTTTGATCTGACAGAGTGAGGCTGAGGGAGGGGGGGGAGTCAGCACGAGGTTTCTGTGTCAGTGTTTGATCTGACAGAGTGAGGCTGAGGGAGGGGAGTCAGCAGGAGGTTTCTGTGTCAGTGTTTGATCTGACACCGTGAGGCTGAGGGAGGGGGGGGGGGTCAGCAGGAGGTTTCTGTGTCAGTGTTTGATCTGACAACTGGAGGCTGAGGGAGGGGAGTCAGCAGGAGTTTCCGTGTCAGTGTTTGATCTGACCCCGTGAGGCTGAGGGAGGGGGGTCAGCAGGAGGTTTCTGTGTCAGTGTTTGATCTGACACCGTGAGGCTGAGGGAGGGGGGGGGTCAGCAGGAGGTTTCTGTGTCAGTGTTTGATCTGACACCGTGAGGCTGAGGGAGGGGGGGGGTCAGCAGGAGGTTTCTGTGTCAGTGTTTGATCTGACACCGTGAGGCTGAGGGAGGGGGGGGGTCAGCAGGAGGTTTCTGTGTCAGTGTTTGATCTGACACCGTGAGGCTGAGGGAGGGGGGGTCAGCAGGAGGTTTCTGTGTCAGTGTTTGATCTGACACCGTGAGGCTGAGGGAGGGGGGGGTCAGCAGGAGGTTTCTGTGTCAGTGTTTGATCTGACACCGTGAGGCTGAGGGAGGGGGGGGTCAGCAGGAGGTTTCTGTGTCAGTGTTTGATCTGACACCGTGAGGCTGAGGGAGGGGGGTCAGCAGGAGGTTTCTGTGTCAGTGTTTGATCTGACCCCGTGAGGCTGAGGGAGGGGAGTCAGCAGGAGTTTCCGTGTCAGTGTTTGATCTGACACAATGAGCTTCAATACTCCTCCAAACCTACCCCCTTCGCTATCTCTCTCTCCTTCCCCAAACCCTACATTCCTCTCTATCTCCATAACCTCCTCCAAACCTTCCACCCATCCCATCTATATAACTTTCTCCAGCCCCTACTGCCTTTGCTATCTCTATAACACCCTCCATGCACTGTACCCCTTTTATATTTCTCTAACTTCCTCCAAATCCGACACCACTTCCTATCTCCTTAACCCTTTCCAAATACTGCACCCCTTCCTAGCTCTCTAACCTCCTCCAATAACTACTCCCTTCCCTTTCTCTTCAACCTACTCTAGACCCTGCACCATACTCTATCGCCTTAACCCATTCTAAACCCTGCTCTCCTCCCTATATTTCTGAACCCTCCAAACCCTATACTTCTCCCTACTTACTCAACCCCACCAAACCCTTTCCCTATCTATCTAATCCCCTCCAATCCCTACACCCTTCCCTATCTCACTTACCTGTTCCAAACCCTATGCTACTCCGTATCTCTCTCAAACCCTGCACGCTTCCTTATCTCTCTAACCCCTCCAAACCTACACATTTTCCCTATCCGTCTAACCCCCTCCAATCAGTAAAACTTCTCTATCTCTCCAACCTCCTTCAAACCCTATACTACTCCATAACTCTCTCAAACCCTGCATGCCTCCCTATCCCTCTAATCTACTCCAAACCCTACACCCCTCCCTATATCTCTAAGCCCCTCCCAAATCATATACTACTCCCTATCTCTCTCAACCCGCTCTTACTACCCGCTAATGTTTTATCACGCCTCATATTTACGCTTCTACTTCCGTTTTAAGTTTAGCCTTACGCATATGGTAGTTGCCTCCATTGACCTGCTCAATTTGTACCAGCTTTAAGCTTCTCTTTCCGATTTAATTCCCTTCTTACTGCAGCAACTGACTCCATAATGACTAATAATGCATCACCACCTCCTCCTTTACCCCTCTCCTGTGCTGCCTATAGTTCTTGCACCGCAGAATATTGAGTTGTCAGCCCTAACCTCCCTCAAGCACATCTCTGTAATGGCAAAAATGTCACAATTCCACGTGTCACCGCGTTCCCTTATCACATCTGACTGTCCGATAACATGCCCAACATTAAGGGAAAGCACATCCAACCTGGAATATATCACCTAGAATATTCTGTACTTCGGAGTTCTTCAGTCATTGACTGCTCGTTATCAAGCTGCCTAATTCATGAACCAAAACTGCAACTCTGGGACTGAATGAATATTTGTTGAATAGTAATTTTTTTTTCAGTAAATGTATTCATCAAATGTAACTTTCCAGAACTGAACGGTCAGCTCTAAATACAGCGAGTTTCTGCTGACTAATTGTCTGCTTAGTGTGCAGAGGGGACAGCCCTTTGTAATGAAGAAAGTGGGACCTGGAGATGCTGGTGATCAGAGTCGAAAAGTGTGGCGCTGGAAAAGCACAACATATCAGACAGCATTTGAGGAGCAGGAGAGTCAAAGCTTTGGGCATCAGCCTTTCATCAGGAAGGCATTGGTGCCTTCCCATGTTTTCCATTCCATGATTAACAGGTTATAGGGAACAATGTTCAGGAAAGCAGCACTGTATAGAGCCCTGAAATGGAAAGCAGTCAATCAGATAGTTGGACAGTGAGTAGACATGGTGAGGTGAAGTACAGACTGATTGAAATTCAAACATAGGGATAGATAAATCTCCTAGGCGAGAGGGGATCCACACTGGCTTACTACAGGAAGAGAGCGAAGAGATTACTGTACCTTTGGAGATGATTGATCTGACACAATGATTGGAGGGTGGCAAATGTCACTCCTTTGTTCAGGAAATGGAATAGGGATAATCCTGAGAATTACAGACCAGTCAGTTTACATCAGCATTGGGCAAAGTTTTGGAGAGGATTCTGAGAGACAGAATTTATGATTACTTGCAAATCATAGTTTTGTTAGAAATAGTCAGCATGGCTTTGTGAGGGCCAGGTCATGCCTCACAAACCTTACTGAATTCTTTGAGCATGGGATCAAACACATTGAAGAAGCGAGAGTAGTGGATGTGGAGTACATGGTTTTTAACCGGCGTTTGGTAAATTTCCCCATGGTAGGTTCACTCAGAATGTAAGGACGCATCGGATACAGGGAAAGCGGCCTGTCTGGACGCAGAATTGACTGACCCATAGAAGACAGAGGGAGGTGGTAAAAGGCAAGCATTCTGCCTGGTACTTGGTGACCATTGGTGTTCCATTGGGATCGTTTCTGGGGCCTCTGCTGTTTGTGATATTTATAAATGACTTCGATGAGGAAGAGGGTAGGTGGATTAGTAAGTTTTTCAATTTAACAAAGCATGGTGGAATTGTGGGTAGTGTGGAGGGCTATTGTAGTTTGCACAGGACATTGACAGGATGCTGAACTGGGCTGATAAGGGACAGTTGGAGTTCAACCTGGAAAATTGTGAAGCGATTCAGTTTGGAAGGTCAAATTTGAATGCATAATACACTGTTAAATGTAGTATTCATACGTTGTGGAGTAACAGTGGGATCTGATGATCCATGTCATAGCTCCCACAAAGTTGCCACCCAGGTTGATAAGGTTCTTAAGAAGCTGGATGATGTTTTCATTAGCATGGGGGTTGAGTTTAAGTAGTGAGGTTATGCTGCAGCTCTATGGAACCCTGGTGAGATCACACTTAGAATGTTGTGTTCTGTACTGGTCGCCTCATTATATGAAAGATGTGGAAGCATTGGTGAGTGTACTGAGGAAATTTATTAGGATGCTGCTTGGACTGGAGGGAAGGTCTTGCAAAGAAAATTCAGGGAACTAGGATTTTTTCTCATTGGAACGAAAAAGAATGGAACTTGACTTGATAGAGGTGGACAAGATGATTAGAGGCATAGATAGAGTGGATAGCCAGAAACTTTCACCCAGGACAGAAATGGCTATGATGAGGGAACACGGTTTTAAGGTAATTGGAGGAATATTTATGGGAGATGCCCGAGGTAGGTTCTTTACACAGAGAGTTTGGGTGTGTGGATAGGCACATGAATGATCGTATAATGAAAGGCATGTAGGTTAGTCTGATTTTAGAACAGGATAAAATGTCGGCAGGACGTCAAGGTCTGAAGGACCTGTACTATGATTCCTGTTTCACCAAGCTTGTAGATTCTCATCAATTCTTGAGTGTGTGAGGGAGTGATGTGTGTGAGATCAGGAAGCTTTGACGAGGTGTTAGGTCAAAACTTACATTTACGGTGCGCATTGTTACAGTCACCTGAGTGCCAGTACAAAATGTGTCGGTCACCACACACCAAACAGAATCCGCCAAGTTCAGTTATTAACGTGCTTCTTGGCCTGCCGTTTGCTGCTGTTTTCTTCAGATATATTCTGTTTGGTGAACCATGTATTAATCTCTGGCCATCCACAGAGATGTATAATTTCATTTTGATACTGGTGATAATGAAGGTGACATTTATTGGGTATGGTTTCATAGGTTTCTTTGTGAGACTCAAGATAGTGCATCAGACTGTCAACTTTTTAACGTCTTTTCCCAGCATCCGGTCCAGGGTGCAGATGTATGGAGTCTGGGAGGCAGGGCAGGTGTCAGCACCATCAGTAAGTTGTGCGGTGTGATTCTGACACTGCATATCGACACATCTGCCCACTGGGCCAGGCTCTGACTGAAGATGGTTTTTTAAAACCTGGTTGCTGGTCAGCCATTGATATCTAATTTGGACATTATTTGTAGCTACACTGAGACCAGTAATAGTCTGTTAGCGAGCTCCCACCTTTCCCAGGGTGGAATCCAAATTATTTGTTGTGAAGAAGTGTTTGACTAACTGCCCTGACCCAGGTTAGAAACTCTTTGCACAGATTTAGGAGCAGGTCAGTGTGTCACTCAGCATCACAAGCAACTATGAATTCCAGTAACACTGTAAATGATTCCAAATCTTTTGGAAGCCATTTTTAGTGTAGCTCATTGCAAGGTGTTGAGTTTACTGACCCGAACAATAATCAGCTGTTAGCTATGTTTCGTGAATTGGGCAAAAATGAGATATGAAGTATGATTATTCAACTGAACTATAATCTCTGAAAACAATTAGGTCGATTCTATATTTATGAGAGTAAAGTATAAACTCCTATCTAGTTCTTATAACACAAAAATAAAGAATGCACATTTTATTTTAAATCGAATAAAGAACATGATACCTAACTGTTGTGATCAGAATTATATATTCAATGTCAGGGTTCAAAACAATGCATTGCCACTCCAACATTTTGAAAATGGTAGGCTTCTGAATGATTACATGTTCGGAGTGAGTAAACGATTGAACAATCAAATAGAATTAGCATTCTTATACATCTATATATTATCAATCAGTTTAATTTCTCAGTGAAATGTACGAGCTTCAGCTAATAGCCAGCAATTTAGAAATGACAATAATTCAACATACACTGTGAATAATTTATGTTATCAAATTTTAGCGAAGAATAATTTGAAAACTGCCGACTTTTAGAAAGAATGAGACTTAATATGAAATGTGGACAGTGAAAAAAATGACATATTATGACGTGAGGGAAAAGTCAGAGCTTTTCAAAGAGATTTGTGCCAAAGCAATGATATATTTGTTTTCGTTATCAGAACATAACATTTAAAATATTCATGTTCTGGGTAATAAATAGACTACATAATGAGACTGACCTTGCAATATTTGCATTTTAACTGTTTATCCTGCACCAAATAATCAGATATTTGCAAGCACTTAAAACGGGAATTAATCCGATACTGACTTTTACTTGCATCAGACACATGATAGAGTACAAGCCTTTAAAGTACAGGAGGAGGCCATTGGCCACTGTGTGTGCACCAGCTCCAGTAATGTTTCCCAAGCACCTTCCATTTGCCAGCCCTATCTCTAGCCCATTAAATACATAATTTCCAATTATATATGTCCAATTCTTTATTGAATCGTCATCTACAACTCTCCCAGGCAGTCTAATCCAAATCCTAACAACTCTCTCAATAAAGAAGTATTGATGTATCTCAGTCCCAGCTCTTTTGCTGACCATTTTGAAATTAGAACTCCTTGATGCTGAAATGCCAACTAACGGAAACAGAGTTTTCCTGTTTTACTCTGCAACTTTCTTCATACTTTTGAGCACCACAATAAGTTCACATCTTTGTCTGTTCTGCTCCAGGAAGAATAAGCCTTGCAACTACTATAACAAACACTACATCGGAAAAACAGGGAGAAAACTAGCCACTAGCATGAACAACAACTAACCAGAAAAAAGACATGACCCACTATCACTAGATCCTTACATACGGATGAGGAGGCATATTATTTAGACTGGGTCTGCACATCCATCTAGGACAAGCCAAACAGAGACATGCACGAGAATTCCTTGAATCATGGCAATCCAAATGGAACTCTATCAACATACACATCGATTTTGATTCCATCTAACACTCTCGGAGGAAACGGACCAGGCATGAAATCACCAATACTGGAAATGACATCACTGTCTCAAGGAAACCTAAACACACAAATAGGAAGTGGGACATAACACTAGCATTTCACCGGAGTCTCACTGATAATGTTCACTAGGATAGTGATGAACCATCTGAAAATGAACTCTCCAAATCAGCGAGCAAACTGATATCCAGAAGAAATACAATTTCTCTCATCCTTTCTTTAACTAAATCCTTCATTCCAGTTAACATTCTGACTATTTATAAGGTTATTGGTATTCTTCTGCAAAGTAATGTAGTGTCCGTCTGATTGTGTGTGTGAATGTGTTTGTGAGAGAGAGACAGAACAATCCTCTGTCATCTCTGAATTACTCCCCGTGCCATATGGAAAAGAGGTAAGGATTAGGACAGCAGTATAGCTTAACATGTTGTAAAAATCTAGTTCAGGGTTGCTGGTTTCAGATTTTTGGATTATTGGGATTTCTTCCAGGACCGGTGGGACCTGTACAAAAAAGACAGATTGCATCTTAACTGGAGGAGCAACAACATCCTTTTGCTAGTGCATGTCGAATGGATTTAAACTAATAAACCAGGAGTTTGGTAACCAAAGCAGCGGGTCAGAAACTGAGTAGAAGATCGAGATGAATAGCACATCAGGCATGGCCAGTCTAATGACCATGCTGAGGGAAGGAATCCTATCAGTTCACATTGTGAGATGGAAGTTGGAATAAATGATAGAGATGAGGCTCAGGTTTATCAGCGATTCAGAAATGAGTATGGAGAGTGTGGGGGATGTGTGGGATTGAGGTGTGAGAGATCAGGAAGACAGTGCACAAGAAAATATTAAAGGGTAAATTTTGAAAGGGTGGAGTGGAGTGGGGAATTCTGTGATAAATAACTGGCAGTAAAACACAGGAAAACGTGCTGTTTGTCAAAGTGAATATCTGGGAAGTGATTTATTATGCTTCAGAGAAATAGCACCCTCATAGCTAGAAGTCTGCATTATATTGAAGGAAAATCTGTGCCCATGACACTGCTGTAGCTATAATAATGGTGGTAAACAGCTGGAAAAATGCTCGTGCTGTTGTTAGACAATGCTTGCACTGAGCATGTGAATTACCCTGGATGTTCCCAGAGATGGCTTGGATGCTGTAGGTGGAGAAAGGGCTGAAACTCCATGAGATGATTTTGGTTTGTAATCTCGCCACTTACTGAGTCCAGTCAAAGGAACAAACCAGCAACTGCCATTGCTTATTGCTTCAGAATATATCAGAGCATTCATGGCTGCCAACGCATAGAATCATGAAACGACTTAAAGGCCTATCACATGTGTGCCAGCAAGTGCACATCCAAAGGCTTTGTAAACGTTTGTGAGGTTACCTCCCTCAACGACCCTCCTAGACAATGCATTCCAGATTCATACCACCCTCTCAGTGCGAAACACATTCCATAAATCCTCTCTCAAATCCCTGCCTTTCATTTTAAAAATGCGTTCCTTGGTTTTGACCCTTTCACTAAGGGAAACAGCTTCTGATTGTTCATCTTCTCCATACCCCTATACTCCAGTATACCTGTAGCAGGTTCCCTCCTCAACCTTCCCTGCTGCAAAGAAAAAAACGAGCAAATTTAGCCCTCCCCATTCATAGTTTGAGTGCTCACTTGTCTTATTACTTCTGACATGCATCATCCCACATTTATTAGTGTTACATTTCATTGGTCATTGATCTGGCTATCTGAATAATCTATTTATATTCTCTTGATTGTGAGCCACTCAGCTCAGCTTTGTGTCATCCACAACATTGGTCAGCATTCCACTGCCTCCCCCCCCCCACCCCATTTTCCACATGCTCACCATCGTCATTTCTGAATATCACAAACAAACCGTGATTTCCTTCCTGTTTCCCAAATGTTATTCAGAGGAACATTTGAGAATTCCAGTCTCTGTTTTTTCTTATTTTGGTCAATTTAAAGAGTGATTTGGTTAACATCTTTTATGAGGAAGCCAGAAATAACAGTTTTGACACAGAGTTGAATTCATCTTTTACACTTTGCATGTTTTATTCATAAAGCTTGTAAATAATTTAGGATGAACTAGGGTTTGGCATCTTGCGCTGGAACATTAACCTTTTGGAGGCACTGCAATAGCCAGAGCTGGAGACATTTTTCATCTGTTTGTTTAAATCAGCTCGTGTGATGAGGATAAATACTCAATTAAATTCTGTGTTATGGACAAACTGAAGGAGATCAAATCATATTCTCATGTCTACCTTGAATTGGAAGCAAATACATACTGTAAAGAAAAATCAAAAATGTTGAAACACCACACAAGACAAGAAAAAAATCCTCTGCACTTGATACAGAAGGATAGAGTACATGTATCATCTTAACAAGAATCAAGTGATAGAAAAGAAAGAACATGAAATCTTTTCTTAATTTTGAATGGAAACCTGATCTCGATTTTCCTGAACAGTGATGTTTTGTTTTCGCACCCAATCCCGCTTCCCCAAAAACAAGTTTTTGCTTGTCACTAAAGCTTCATTCGTCATTCTTCCTCCTTCGTCCTACTCTTTCTTCACACTCCTACTGCCCTTGCACTACCCCTTCTGCTGCTACATGCTCTTCCACTGATGATTTCCCTTTACATCCTCCTTCTGCCACTCCCACTGTATGTTACACCAATTCCCCAATTACTCCCACTTCATCTGACCATCGCATTCCCTATTTGCTTTCCAACTGGGATGATGGGAGCCGCTGGCTTCTGTTCTGCTATTGATCATCAGTGAATGTTGAGATTGGGATGATCAATGTCCAATCGAAACAGACAATAGTGTGTGTCTGTCACTGTCTGATGCACCGTGAACAGGATGGTTTTGTTCCCCATGGTCCAGAGTGGAGTATCTTTCTGTCTCTGTGTCACAGTGCATAACCAAACAGCCTCATCACAAATAGGATGAACCTTTCCTCAAAATCAGAAGTCCATGCATCAGTTTTCCCATAAACATTGTGAGTACAGTGAGCACATTGTTCAAACAAGCCGTGTTTTACACTTTTGCTTTTTATTATTTTAACGGTTTACCTCTTTTGAGGTGAGATCAGAGTAACTTCCCTTGAATCAAAGTAGTATTTGATTCATGTGGCATCACGGACCCTGAGTAAACAGGGGTCAATGGGAATCGGAGGAAATTCTGTCCTGGTAATTTCCTCACTGAACGATGACACCTTCCCCAGAGCTTTTGAGAATGACAAATAAACTCTGCCCTTGCGAATACCTGCCAAAACCATGGATGACTTTGTCCTGTTGATAGCATCAACATTTATTATGTTTTCACAGTTTTGTCTAAAATCTCAGAAAAGTAAGACTTTGCTGATTGAGTGTCACTCCAATGAAATCAGGGCATTACAATAAGATTACGTTCATTTTCATTCAGTTACTTCCTGAGGACTGATCATGCGATTGCAGTGCCAGTGATATCAACATTTTATCTGTGCAAAAGCATCACATCTCATTGGCTCAAGGCTGCACCACTCCCCAATTCTATTTCTTTCTCCGCTCATTCGCCATGCTCATCAGATATATGAGGCGCACAAGATGCAAGAACACAGAGATGTCTATGACCCCTTGGAACCTGCCTCCCCACCCGTGCCCTGCACTCTGACTGCATCCCCTCCCCCAAATGCACCTCCTGTCGTACCTTCACCTTCCCTCCTACCCTTCCACACTCTGATGTTGAATGTTCTGTACTTAACAATGGTCTCAGCGTTATCCCACTGTGCCCCGACTTCAATGAATTTTGGGTACGGCATGACGTTGAACTCTTCACCCACCATCTTCTCCTCGGTGCCCATTTCTTTGGGCAAAGATTCTGTTCCCTGTTCCACAGACTCTTCGCCTAGCTCCAATACTCTTGCTCCACCTGGACCTCTCCCTCTGCTGTTTGCTTGAACTCAATCTGTTCATTGAGAATGTTCGATGTGACATTGGTTGTCTTAATTTCTCTGCATCCCCTCACCCAATCCAACAAATCACCCTCTGAACAGGCTGTATGCCGTGTGCTTTGATCCAAACCTGACTTTGTTATTCAGCTTGTGCTGGTAAGGGGGATGCTGCTGTAGTCTGATGGACTGACCTCTACATTGCAGAGACTGAGGGCCAGCTCTCAGTTATCTCCTCATATCACCTGCTGGACTATGACCCGACCATGGCACATCAGGCCATTGTATCAACTATGATAATTGACCAAATTTCATCTGGTCATTCACACCCTACTTGCCCCCACCTAACGGTCCCCAAGCTGATGGTCCTATGATAGCAGAGCTCACTTCTATCTCCTCCTGAAAATCCACAAACAGAACAGCCCGGGCAGACCCATTGCTTCAGCTTACTCCTGCCACACAGAGGGGGTGCATAGATACACACGTGGGATCCAGTCATACCTGTTCCTTCAAGGGGTACATAGACAATTCCCTGTTCCACTTCTATACCAGACCCATCCACAATTTTTTCTCCAATGCATAGATTATATCATCGATTCTGCTTCTCTCTCTTGTCCTGAATTTGAAAAAAACATCGCTTTCACTTCCAATTTGCATGGCTCCTTCACTTTCACCTAGTCTTTCTCTGACTCATCACTTCCTTTCCTCAGCATCTCTGTTTCCATTTCTGGGGATCTACAGGCCACTAATTTCCAGTATTAACCAACTGACTCCCACAGCTACCTGGAGTATACACCCTCCCAACCTGTTTCTTGCTAATACTCCGTTCCATTCCACCAATTTTTCTGTCTCCACTGCATTGCTTCTGATGATGTCAATTTCCAAAATGTCCACCTTCTTCCTCAACTGAGAATTTCCCAGCACTGTTCTCGAGAGGGCCCTCAACCAGGTCTGACCCACCTCTTGCATTTCTATTTTCACCGTCTCTCTACCCTTCTGTGACAGCGCGACATTTCCTCTTGTCCTAGCCTACCATCCCATCAGCATTCACATGAAGTGGATCATCAGCCACCATTTCCTCCATCTCCAACAAGATGCCATCTCGAGATACATACTTTCCTCCTCAAAATTATCCACCTTCTGGAGGGAGCAGGACACCCTGGTTCACTCTTTATTCACTCCCATTACCCCACCCTCACCCCCACCACAGGCCCACTTCACTTGCCCCTGCCGAAAGTGTAACATGTTCGCACTTCTGTCCTCCTTTCTCACTATCCAATGGCCCAACCACACCATACCGATGAAGCAGCACCTTACCAACATTTTCCACAATTAGTCTACGCAACTCGCTACTCACAATGTGGTCTTCTCTACATTGGGGAAACTAATGGTAGCCTGGGTGACCGCTTCTCTGAACATCCAAAGTGTACCTATACAAATGACGCTGAGCTTCCAGTTGCCTGCCAGTTTAATACCGCATCCTGTTCCCTAGCCAATATCTCTGTGTCAGGCTTGCTGCAGTTTTCCAGGAAAAATCTATGCAAACTGGAAGAACAACGCCTCATTTACCATGTGAGGACCCTACAGCCCTTCAGACTCAAAATCAAGTTCAATTATTTTCGGCCCTGAACTCCCCAATGTCCTCGCCCCCGACCAATAATACACCAGGCCCAGTTCTCACATCGCCTTCCATTACACACCCTCTATGATCAGCCACTAACAATCTCCATTAACAGCTGTGCAGCCCCTTCTGCATATCAACCAACATTTTCCTAGCTACCATCAGTTCTGAGGAAGGGTCACTGAACCTGAAAAGTTAACTGTGATTTCTCTGCACATATGCTCCCAGACCTACTGAGCTTTAGAAGCAACTTATGTTTTTGTTTCAACATTTTCATGACAAGTTCTCACAATCCAATACGTCATCAATATTTAGAGCCTTGTCAAACATAGGAACTTTGTAATTTTTCATTTAATGTCCATAACAAATTACTCAAGATCCAAGTGAGACAGGGGCTTTGATGTTATCGTTCAGATCAGACAATTTGTCACAGTTCAGAAAGAAAAAGAAATCGAAAGAGCTGGAGCAAAACTCAACAAATCTGGCAGAATTTGAGCAGAGGTGCACAGAAAATTTCACATCATAATCAATATGTTAACTCTGTTTTTCTCTCTGCAGCTACTTCTTCATGTTTTTATTTCGTTTCTCCACCATTTTCCGTTTGTATCTCATGTTTGCATATCATTATAACTCATGTTTCTTGACAGGTCCATATGCTGACCTTGGTTGTATTTAGACACTATGGTCCTATTAGAGTTGGTGTGTCTGTGACATGTGTATTAAGGCCGAAATCTGTTTCTTCTATAAGATTCAAAGAGAAAAAAAAACATGTTTCTGAATATACTGTAAATCTCAGAAAATCACTTTGTTTTAAAACACTTTTCATTGCAACTGAACTTCATGACATAATAAGAATCGATTTTTGTTGATGGAACAGTCTGTGTCCTTTATTGAACAAGCTTGTCTTCTCCCCCCCCCACCCCCCACTTCCCCCCCCCTCCCGCCACCCCCCCCCCCCCACCCCATAGGCGTTCAATACATATCACAGAATTATTACAGCAAAGGTTGCGGAAACTCAACCCATTGTCTCTTCCAGCTTTGAATGAGCTGTATCTCTTACTGTTATTCTGTATACTGGCAACTGAAAGCATTCTATTCGTGTGACATGGTAATTGCTCTGCCCAGGACCATAAGAAACTACTGACGGTTGTGTGCACAGCATAGACCATCGCGGAAGGCAACCTTCCATCCATTTATACTTCTTATTGTCACCGAAAGGCTGATAACATAAAAAATCTCTCCCAAACCGGTAATGATCTTCGACAAACTCTTCCAACAGGATTAAGATAGAGAGGCTTGAAAACATGGACCAGCATACTCAGGAACACTTTCTTCCCTACCGTAATTAGACTGACGAATTGACATCTCTAACTTCAAATAATACTAGTCTTGCTAATAGCGATCTTGTTTTGCACATCTCCTGTGCAGCTGTAACCTTATATGCCTCACTCTGTTGAAGTACCTCATGAGCTGTGTTTTTTTGTCTACTATCATGTTCCTGCACGACTCACAAAACAAAGCTTTCCATTGTACATTTGACTAAAATAAATCAAATCAAATCAAATAAAACACGTGGACTACAGTGGCTCACGGTCTTCTCAAGAGCAGCTAGAAAAGTGAAGTAATGCTGGCCCAGCCAGTGATACCCATATCCCATTAATGAATATAAGAAGATGACCACTGTTTAGGGCAGAGAGACAGGGAGATAAAATCGCTTTAAACATTGTCTTAGACATATACAGGTTTCCCTTCATTGAACAAGCTTGTCTCCCCCCCCCCCCCCCCCCCATAGGCTTTCAATACATATCACAGAATTATTACAGCAAACGTTGAGGAAACTCAACCCATTGTCTCTTCCAGCTTAGAATGAGCTGTATCTCTACTGTTATTCTGTATACTGGCAACTGAAAGCATTCTATTCGTGTTACATGGTAACTGCTCTGCGATTTTAAGTACAGTGTTCCTTTCATAAGCTGATATGGTGTAAAGTGAAGAAGCATTCATTTGTATGGGAAAAATTTCGGCAATCTTCGTAAAAATGAAAATCCTCTTTGGATTTGTTTTGATTAGCGAAAACAGGTCCTAATGTAGGTTATTTGGAAAGGGAAGCGGGGAAAAGCGAACTTTTGAAAAGCAGGATTTACATGGGCATGTCATCAGTGAACTTGCAGCTGGCGTTGTTTGGAATTTGGCAACACAGCCGCGTGTATACAGGGAGTACAGTCGGGGGCTGAGGGTGTGTGGACAGGGAGTACAGTAGGGGGCTGAGGACACAGCCGTGTGTGGACAGAGAGTACAGTAGGGGGCTGAGGACACAGCCGTGTGTGTACAGGGAGTACAGTAGGGGGCTGAGGACACAGCCGTGTGTGGACAGGGAGTACAGTAGGGGTCTGAGGACGCATCCTTGGGGTATACAGTGTTGAGTAGGATTATGGTCGAGGTGCAGATACCTCTCTTCAAAGATTGTGGTCTGTGGGTCAGAAACTGGGGGATCCGGTTGCAGAGGGTGGAGCCGCGACTAAGGTCACGGAATTTTGAGATCAGTCTGGAGGGGATAACGATGTTGAAGGTGGAGCTGTAGTCAGTGAGCAGGAGTCTGGTGTAAGTGTCCTTGTTGTCTAGATGTCCCAGGGATGAGTGCAGGGATCGGGGTATGGCATCAGTTCCGGACCTGTTACATCAGTAGGCAAATTATAAGTGATCAGGTCAGGCTGGGAGACTGGAGCTGATGTGGGCCATAACCAGCCTTTCAAATCACTCCATGTTTATTGAGGTCAGAGCCACTGGGCGGTAATCATTAAGGCACGTTACATGTGCTTTCTCACTTACGAGGATGATGGTGGTCTTCTCGAAGCAGGTTGGGACTTCGGCTTGTAAGAGGGAGAAGCTGAAGTTGTATATGAATACCTCTACCAGTTGGTCCTCATAGGCTCTGAGTACACAGGCGGGAACATCGTCCAGGTCTGTTGCTTCCCTTGCCTTGACTCTCAGGAAGACTGATCCTGTCTGCAGCGGTGACAGCGGGCACAGATACATCCGAGGCTGTCGGGGCAGGTTTCAGCCTGGCAGTCACACAGTCATTCATCATAGATATTCCTTCCCCCACCTCCCTCCATCGTCATCAACACATAGTTTGTCCAGACAGAATGCCATCAATAGACTGGGATTGTGCACAATAATGAAGTAAATTCATCACAGAACGGGGCAGGGTGTGCTTCTACTGAGAGTCAGTGGAACAGGGAGTGAAGACATTGCAGGTGTAATTCCACTCAAGACATTGCTTCAACATGAATGGAGTCAAGCACCTTGAGTGTTGTCCCTTGTAGATGGTGGACAGTCCTTAGGGAGCCAGGAAATGTATTATATATGGACAAATTGGACAAAGGAGCTGAGGCCAGTTTTGATAAGTTTGAAGATGATGCAGTGATGGTTTGTTGGGAAGATGATATTGAGGAAGTGGAGAGGCTGTAGAAAGACTTGGACAGTTTCGGACTATGGGAAAACATGTAGCTGATGGAACACACTATGGAATCGTGTGAGATTATGCACTTTGATAGGCGGAATAGAGACAGACATTATGTTCTCATAGGATCCATTCAATCTGAAGCACAAAAGAATTTTGAAGCACTCGTCCTCCCTTATGGTTAATGTGCAGCTTCAGTTGGCAGTTACGAAAGCAAATGCAATATTCACGTTCATTTCAAGAGAACAAGAATACAAGAGAGGAGACATACTGTTGAGAATGTAATGGGCAATGGTCAGACGACATTTGGCATATTGTGAACTGCTGAGGGATGACGGTTTGTCATATGAGCGGCAGTGTGTGTACTCGATGGAACTTAGAAGAATGGCGGGGGCGGGGGGGCATCTGATTGAAACTGATCGATTACTGCAAAGATTGATACAGTCAGTGTGTGGATCATATTTCCACTAGACAGAGAGACAATGCTAAAACAGCACAGTGCAGAATTGTAACTCTCTGATCTGCTCTTGTATTTATAAGTTGATTTGACTTCACGTTCAGATCAGTGGTAACCCCTGTGATATAGATGGTGGGAGGATTCAGTGTAGCCAGTAGTCCATTAATCTGTTGAATGTAAGCTACTATCTGTGAGTCTTACCTGGCGGGAGTACATTGTCTCTACTATGATTGTCATTTGTAATCTGGTCATTTTGAAGGATTGAGCCTGCTACACCAGTATTGTTGATTTTAACTATAAAGGTGCAATTTATCACAGCACTCAGCAACAATATGTCATCGAATATGGAACACTTTTCCAATAACAGAAAAAGTCTAAAATATTCAATATTAGAAACATTGTTTTCCTGTTCGTGTTCAAATCAGATAACCTGTCCCATCGAGATGCTCAACTTGGAAGTATCGGTTTAAAAAATATTTTTTGGATGTGGGCATCACTGGACGGGCCCAGCATTTCTTGCCCGTCCTGAGTTGTCCTTGAGAAGGTGGTGGTGAGCTACCTTCTCGAACTGGTGCAATCTACGTGCTGTGCGTTGACCCACTAGTGATTAAGGAGGGAATTCTAGTGATTTGAACCAGCAACAGGGAAGGAACAGCGATATATTTCCAAATCAGGATGTTGACTGGTTTGGAGGGGAATTTGAAGTTGGTCGTGTTCTCAAAAGTCTACTGCCCTTGTCATTCTACATGGAAGTGTTCGTGAGATTGGAAGGAGTTCTCTGAGGATCTTTGTGGAATTTCTGCATTGTGTCTCGTAGATAGTACGCACTGCTGTTCCTGAGCGACCGTGGTGAAGGGCGTGAATGCTTGTGGATGTGATGCCAATCAAATGGGCTGCTTTGTCCTGAATGGTGTCAAGCTTCATTAGTGTTATTAGGGCTGCAGTCAGTCAGGCAAGTGAGGATTATTACATCTCATTCCTAACTTGTGCCTTGTAAATGTTGGACAGGCTTTGGGAAGTCAGAAGGTGAGTTAATCGCACAGTATTCCTAGTCTCTGATCTGCTCTTATCTGTGGTGAGTCCAGTTGAGTTTATGGTCAATAATACCCCGCAGGATTTTGATAGTGCGGAAATTTAGTTATGATAATGCTGCTGAATAACCAGTGGTATATTGTTTCTCATTCGTGATGGTCATTGTCTGGATTTGTGTGGCACAAATGTTACTTGCAACTTGTCAGCCCAAGCCTGGATAATCCCCACTCCCGACCTTATGATGGAAGGAAGGTCATTGTTGAAGCTACTGAAGATGTTTGGACCTAGAACATTATCCTAAGGGACTACTGCAGAGATGTTCTGGAGCTGAGATGACTGACCTCCAACAACAATGACCATCTTCCTTTCTGTCAGGTATGACTCCAATAATGCCGTGTTGGCCTGAGATACTGTTTTTGCTTGGGGTCCTTGATGCCACATTTGGCAGAATGCAGCCTTGATATCAAGGGCTGGAATTCAGTTCCTTTTTCTATGTTTGAACCAAAGCTGTGATGAGGTCAGGAGCTGAGTGACCCTGGTAGAACAAAAAATGGGCGTCCCTGAGCAGGTGCTGCTTGATAACACTGTTGATGACACCTTCCATCACTTTACTGATGATGGAGATTAGACTGATGAGGCGGTATTTGGATGGGTTGACTTTTTCCTGCGTTTTATGTACAGAACATACTTGAGCAGTTTTCCCCATTGTCTGCTTGTAACCGTACTGGAACAGCTTGTCTAGGGAAGCGGGAAGTTCTGGAGTACAAGTCTTCAGGATTATTGTCGGCATGTTATCAGGGTTATAGACTTTGCAGTATCCAGTACCTTTAACTGTTTCTTGATATCAGTTGATCGAATTTGCTGAAGACTGCTATCTGTAATGATGGGGACCACTGGAGGAGGCCGAAATGGATCATCCACTCAAAACTTCTGACTGAAGATTGCTGCGAAAGCTTCAGCCTTAACTTTTGCACTGATGTTCTGGGATCTTCCATCATTGAGGATGGGAATATTTGTGGAGACTCCTACTCTAGTGAGTTGTTTGATCATCCACCACTATCCATAATTGAATTAGGAGGACTGCAGTGCTTAAATCTGATGCATTCATTGTGGGATAGCTCAGTTCTGTCTGTCGCTTGCTGTTTAAGTTATTTGGCACACAAGGATTTCTGTTTGGAAGCTTCAGCAGATTAACATTTTATTTTTGTATCTCCTGGTTCTGCTCCTGGCATGCCATCCTGCACTCGCCATTGAACCAGAGTTGATCCTCTGCCTTGATGGTAATGGTTGAGTGGGGGGATATGATGGGTCGTGACATTACAATTTGTGCTGGAGGACAGTGCTGCTGCTATTAATGATCCATAATGATCTGTCTTATGGATGCTAGTGTTGAGTTGCTAGACCTCTTCGAAATCTGTGCCATTTAGCATGGTGCCATTTAACATAACACAATAGAATGTATTCTGAACCTGACCACGAGACTTTTACCGATACTATCATGGACAGATACGTCTGCAGTTGGTAGATTGGTAAGGATGAGGTCATGTTTGATTTTTTTCCCCTCCTGTTCTTTCCCTCACCACCTGCTGCAGACCCAATCTAGTAGCTATGTCCTTTAGGACCTGACTAGCGTGATCAATAGTACTGCTGCCAATCCATTCTTGGTGGTCGACTTTGAAATCTCCCAGCCAGAATACGCTTTGTGCCCTTGCCTCAGTCAGTGCTTTCTCCAAGTGTTGTTTAACATAGAGGAGCACTGATTCAGATGAGGAATGACGTTACATGGTAATCAGTAAGAGAATTATTTGTCCATGTTTAATATGAAGCCATGGGACTTCATTCGGTCTGGAGTCAATTCTGGAGACTCCCAGAGCAACTACCTATCGACTATATCTCACTGAGCTGCCCCCTCTGCTGGACCGGTCCTGCCTTTGGGGCAGGAAGTATCCAGGGATGGTGATGGTGGTGGCTGGGTTATTTTTGTAAGGTATGATTCCATGAGTATGACTATGTCAGACTATTGCTTGAATTACCTGTAAGGCAGTTGTCCCAATTTTGGCACTGCCCCTTAGATGATAGTAAGGGAGACTTTGGAGCTTCTACAGTGATGTTTCTAATGTTGACTTTTCCAGTGCACAGTTTGATGCCAGGTGCTCCAGCCGGTTTCATTTCTTTGAAACTTTGTAAACATTCGTACAAGTGAATGACTCACTGGACCATTTCAGGGAGCGATTGGGAGTCAATGACGTTGCTTTGGGTCTGGATTGGCATGTCAGCCAGACCAGGTGACGATAGAAGATTCCTTCATTGAAGGATATTAATGATCCAGATGGATTTTTCTAAAACCGGAAATGATTTTATTCTCATAGGTAGATTCATAATTCCAGGGATATTTTAAAATTATTGAATGGAATCTCCAGTGGCGGGATTCGAACCTGGGTCCAAAGAACAGGAGCTGATTGTCTGGATTGATAATCTATCGGTAACACCGTGAGGCCTATTTGGAACCACATGTTGTACTCAACTGCTATTTCTTGTGTTGCCCTGTTTTTCATTCATTGATTATGTTATTCTGGAATTTCATCCATCATTAAATCCTGATTGAAATACAGAGTCATGAACGTCGTCTCGACTGCTTGAATTTTATTCAATCTGTTTGGTTTGAACAGACATTTCAAGGCAGCTGCACATCAGAAAAGAGCAGGAAGTAAGAATGGCTGACTGTGCACTGTACCTGTCACCAGACCAGCATGTCTGGGTATGTCAGTTAGTCTGATCTTCGAGTAGGATAAAAATCGGCAGGACGTCAAGGGTCGAAGGGTCTGCAATGTGCTGCACTGTTCTGTGTTTTATGTTACATCCAGCCTGTGGATTCTTATCAATTGTTGAATGTGTGAGGGAGTGATATGTGTAAGATCAGGAAGCTGGGGAGGGGCGTTAGCCCAAAACGTCCAGTTATGTTGTTCATTGTTCCATTCACCTGAATGCCAGTATGTATGGTGTCCTACATCAGGCAGGCTCCGCCAAGTTCAGTTATTAACGTGATTCTTGACTTGTCATTTGCTGCTCTTTTCTTCAGATACAATCTGTTGGGTGACCCATGTATTAATCAGATGTTTGCTAAGTTGAGTGAGTTAGGCAAAAATAAGACATCAACTATGATTATTCAACTGAACTATAATCTCTGAAAAGAATTAGGTTGATTCTATATTTATGGATCAAAAATATAAACTTCTGTCACGATTTTCTAACACAGAAATAAAGAATGTACATTTTATTTTGTATCGAACAAACAACATGGATGTAACTCTTTTGGCGATCAGAATTACATACACAATGTTAGGAATCAAAATAATGCATTGTCACTCCAACATTTTGAAAGCGGTTGGCTTCTGAATGATTACATGTGCAGGGTGAGCAAAAGATCGAATAATCAAATACAATTAGCGTTCTTATACATTTATACATAATCAATCAGTTTAATTTCTCACTGAAATGTACAAGCTTCAGCTATTTGCCAGCGAATTAGAAATGGCTATAATTCAACATGCACTGTGAATATTCAACTAAATAAATGATTTGTGTTATCAAACTTTAGGGAACAATAATTTGAAAACGTTTAATTTTTAGAAAAAATGTTATTTAATTTGAAATGCAGACAGTGAACAAAAACGATAAACATATTATCGTGTGAGTGAAAAATCAGGCCTTTTCAAAGAGACTAGTGCCAAAGCAATGACAGATTTGTTTTCGTAATTGGAATTCAACATTTTAAATATTAATGTTCTGAGCAAAAATTAGACTATATAATGAAAATGGTCTTGCAATACTTGCATTTTAAATGCTTATGCTGCACTAAATAATCAGATTTGCGTGAGCATTTACAATGGGAAATAATCGTATACTGACTTTTATTCACATCAGACACATGATAGAGTGTGTGCATCAGCTCCAGGAATGTCTCCAAAGCCCCTCCCATTTGCTAGCCTTATCTCTGCAGCCTGTTAAATTCATATTTCCAAATACTTATCCAGATCTCTTTTTGATCTTCATCCACAACTCTCCCAGGCAGTCCATTTCAAATCCTAACAACTCTCTCAATAAAGAAGTTTTTCCTTATCTCAAACCTGGTTCTTTTGTTAACAATCTTGGAATTAGAACTCCTTGATGCTGTAATGCCAACTAACGGAAACAGAGTATTCCTGTTTTACTCTACAACTTTATTTCATACTTTTGAGCATCACAATAAGTTCACATATTTGTCTGTTCTCTTCCAGGAAGAAAAAGCCTTACAAGAACTGTAACAAGCACTACATTGGAAAAACAGGCAGAAAACTAGCCACCTGGATACGTGAACAACAGCGACCCACTATCACTAGTATCCTTACGTACAGATGAGGAAGTACACCATTTTGACTGGGTCCATCTAGGACAAATCAGAGACATGAACGAGAATTCCTAGAAGCAGAGCATTTCAACCGGAACTCTATCAACAAACACATCGATTTTGATTCCATCAACACTCTCTGAGAAAAAGAACCGGACATAAAATCACCAATACTGGAAATTATATCACTGACTCAAGGAAACCTAAACACATAAATAGCAAGTGGGACAAAATACTAGCAATTTAACAGAGGCTCACTGATAATGTTCCCTCGTACAGTGATGAACCATCTGAAAATGAACTCTCCAGCTCAGCGAGCAAACTGACAGCCAGAAGAAGCGCAATTTCTCTCATCCTCCCTTTAATTAAATCCTTCATTCCAGTTATCATTCACATTAATTTAAGGTTATTTGTATTCATCTGCAAAGTAAGTTGGTGTCTGTCTGTCTTCTGAATGTGTGTGTGTTTTTTTGGGGGGTGGTGGGTGCGAGAGAGAGAGAGAGAGCGAGAGAGACAGACGGAGAGAGAGGCAGAGACAGAGAGAGAAAACAATCCTCTATAATCTCTGGATTACTCCCCGTGCCATGTGGAAAAGAGGGATGGATGAGGAAGGCAGTATATCTTAACACGTTGTTAACAAGCTCGTTCAAGGGTGGGGATTTAAGCTTGTTGGATCATTGCGATCTCTTCCAAGACAGGCGAGGAACTGTACAAAGAATACAGGTTGTGTCTTAACTGGACGAGCACCAACATTCTTGTCGGGAGGTGTGCTAGTGCAAGTCAGATGGATTTGAATAAACCAGGAGAGTGAGAACCAAAGCAGCAGATCAGGAACTGAGCAGAAGGTCGAGGTGAATAGGACATCAGGCACGGCCAGTCTAATGACCATGCCGAGAGAAGGAATCAAATCAGTCCAAAATGTGAGTTGGGAGTTGGAATAAATTATAGAGACTAGGTGCAAGTTTTTCAGGGATTAATAAATAAGGATGGAGAGTGTGGGGGATGTGAGGGAGTGAGGTGTGTGAGAGCAGAGAGACAGTGCACAAGAAAATGATAAAGTGGAAAGAGGGTAGGGTGGGGAATTCTGTGAGAAACAACTGGCAGAAAAAAAACACAGGAAAACTTGCTGTTTGTCAAAGTGAATACCTGTGAAATAATTTATTATGCTTCAGCGAAATAACATCCTTATTGCTAGAAGTGTTTATTATAATGGAGGAAAAGCTGTGTTCAAATTATGGCTGTAATGGTGGCAAACAGCTAGAATAGTGTCAGTGCTGTTGTTGGCCAATGCTTGCACAGAGCATGTGAATTACCCTGGATATTCCTAGAGATGGCTGGGCTGACTTTGGTTGAGTAAGTGCTGAAGCTGCATGAGATGCTGCTGCTTTGTAATACAGAAACTTACTGAGTACAGGCAAAGGAACAAAGCAGGAAATGCCATTGCTTATTGTTTCAGAATATACCAGAGTGTTCATGGCTGCCACTGCAAAGAATCATGCAATGAAAAACATGCTCATCATGCACGTGCCAGCGAGTGCACATCCAAAGGCTTTTTAAACGTTTGTGAGATTACCTGCCTCAACCACCTTCCGAGACAGTGCATTCCAGATTCAGGCTACCCTCTTAGTTCGAAAAACATCCACAAATTCTCTCTCAAACCCCTCCCTTTCTCTTTAAAAGTATGTCCTTTATTTTTTGATCCTTTGACTCAGGAAAACAGCTGTTGTCTGTTCATCCTCTCCATACCCCTTATGCTCTTGCACACCTGTACCAGATTTTTTCCTCAATCTTTCCTGCTGCAAAGAAAAAACGAGCAAATTTAGCCCTCCTCTTTCATACTCACTTTTGAGTACTTACTTGTCTTGTTACCTCTGACTTGCATCTTCCCAATTTATCGGTGTTAAATTTCATCAGGCCATTGATCTGGCTATCTGAATAATTTGTTTATATCCTCCTGTAGCCCAACACTTCCCTCCTGACTGTGAACTACCCCGCCCATCTTTGTGTCATCCACATCATTGATCATCATTTCACTGCTCCCCACCTCCACATTCTCACAATCGTCATTTCTGAATATCACAAACAAGCTGTGATTTCCTTCCTGTTCTCCAGATGTTATTCAGAGGATTATTTGACAATTCCAGTTTCTTGCTTTCCCTATTTTGGTGAATTTATGACTGATGTAATTAACACATTTTATGAGGGAGCCACAAATAGCATTTTCGACACAGAGTTGAATTCACTTTTTACACTCCGCCCCTCTGCATGTTTTATTTATAAACCTTGTAATTAAATTAGGATAAACTGGGTTTGGCATCTTGTGCTGGAACATTAGCATTTTGTGTGGCACTGTTCTTTGTAATATTCCCTGCAATAGCCAGAGCTGATGAAACTTTTCATCTGCAGGATGGACGTGGACTCATGCATTGTTTGTTTAATTCAACGGCTGTGATGGGATAAATATTCAATTAAATTCTATATTATGGGCAAACTGCAGAAGGTCAAGCCATATTCTCATATCCACCTTGAATTGGAAGCAAATACATACTGGAAAATAATCAAAAATATTGAAACACCACAGTAGGGGAGAAAAAAAAACCATGTTGTCTGCACGTGATGGAGATTTAGAAATATATAGTACATGTACAACCTGAACAAGGACCAAGCGATAGAAGAGAGAGTACAAGAAATCCTTTTTTAATTTTGAATGAATTCCAGATCCCGATTTTCTTGAATAGTGATGGTTTCTCATCCAATCTCACCATCCAGTCTTTTCTGCATATAAACCAACATTTTCCGTATTACCATCAGTTCTGAGGAAGGGGCACTGGACCTGAAACGTTAACTCTGATTTCTCTGCACAGATGCTCCCAGACCTACTGAGCAGTTGCAGCAACTTCTGTTTTGTTTCAACATTTTCATCGCAAGTTCTCACAACACAATACGTCATCGATATTTAGAGTCCTGTCAAACATAGGAACTTTGTAATTTCTCATTTAATGTCCATAACAAATTACTCAAGATTCAACTGAGATAACAGCTTTGTTGTTATCATTCAGATCAGACACTTTGTCACAGTTCAGAAAGAAGAAAGAAATCAAAAGAGCTGGAGCAAAACTCAGTAGATCTGGCAACATCTGAGCAGATATGCAAAAAAATAACTTTTGATTCTAATAGGACTTTTCAGAACAGTGTCACATCATATGAAATATGGTAATTCTGTTGCTCTCTGCAGATACTTCCTCATCTTTTTCGTTTCTCCAGCAATTTCTCTTTATATTTCATGTTTCCATTATCTCTATATTTCATGTTTCTTGACAGGTCTACACATTGAACTTGGTAATATTTGGGCAATGTGGTCATTTCTCGTTCTCTTACAGTTGGTATTCCTGTGACACCTGAATTACAACCGAAATCTGCTTCTTCTTTAAGATAGAAAGTAAAAACAATTCTGAACATCCTATAAATCTCAGGAGATCTATTTTTAAAAAAATATATTTTAGACGCAGCTGAACTTCATGAAATAATACGGATAGATTATTGATGATGGAACACTCTGTGTCCTTCATTGAACAAGCTTGTCTCCCCACTCTACAAATGTTTTCAATGCATAACATAGAATTATTGCAACAAAGGTGGTGAAAGCTTAGCCCATTGTCTCTTCCAGTTTGGAATGAGCGATATCTCTACTATTATTCTCCTGTATTGTCCCCATAGCCCTGCACATTTTATTATTAGTATCTGTTTTTAATTGTAAGCATCCTGCAAGATATGAACAATATGATCAACCTCAAACAAAAACAGACGTTGGAGGGAAAGCTCAGCAGGTTTGGCAGTAGCTATGAAGAGAAATCAATGTTAATGCTTCAGGTGCGGTGACCCTACTCAATCTGTATTCCCAATGAATAAATGGTGTGTATATAAAATATAAAATATCCTTGTTTTGAACTATATTTAATTCTATCTGACGTTAAGAGTGTTGATGACATGTGGAATATCATCGTACTCCTCATGCAGTCTCCACAGCCACTGCCCCCATTCCGCCCTATCTCCCAGCCAAACCTGACTCATTAATTCAAAAGTCTTAATGACTTTTGGTTTTGGACTGAGGAGAAAAAGCGTAAAAATTACTGCTTTATAGCAAATAAAACAGCATTAAAATGTTTGTCCATTTGTATAAATTAATTACTCAAGCATATTATGAATGGAAGGTCCAACGTTTCTTTATTAGAACAGGGAGAGGAACATTCAGAGAAAATCACACTTCCTGTCTATGTGCAGAGCAACTGCACCCAGTGACAGTGTGTTGGCTGGCGTTTCTTCCCGTGGAGGAGAGATCAGCACAGTAACAACGTCCTGATTGTGTTTCTTTTTTTGTGGAGGGGCGGAGATTCGGGGTAAGATGGTTACAGCATTGCAAACGTACAACAGGGCAGAGTCATCTAGCCTGCGATAAGAAAACATCCATCATTCTCCCTCACAACTGACTTCACTGGAGCAATTAGTGATGGGTGATGTGACCAATAGCCAGCGATTTCAGCATCCAGTCCAGTCCAGTTATATTGTGAACTGAATGTGGTGTATTGAAAGCTAGAACTGTTTGCTCAGTGGCTGTGATTGTTGTCAGTCTCCATGCATTGTAACTGTGTCACTGGAGGGTTTCCCTCTCCTATTGGTGAGGTGCGCTATCCCAGTGTAGGAGCAGATGCAGCAGGTCCAACAATAACAAAGATCAGCAGCTGCACAGACGTGGAGAGGACAGATCTGAATCTGAGAATAATGGACTGGATAATTAAACCAATGGAGAGGAGGCTTTCCTTGGGATTTTCAAACATTTTCTCTGTTGGGAATTTCTACCATATCGCATATTAGCGGTACTGATCATTATTTTGGGCGGGGTGGAGGGTGTGCTACTCACCTATTCTCGTTATTGTTGGTGTTTTCTACCTCTGTCCATTCATTAATCCCATAAACAATTTTGAACTTCATTGCAATTGCTGTTATCTGTATTTGTCAAAGAAAGAAACTATTATCTTCAATTCAAATTGCAGTCTCCATTCATCTGAAATGCAGACCACTCCCTTACAAACATCTGTGAACAAAACTGTGGACAATCTCAAGATCCCTTTTGGCCCTGAATTGATTTATGTCTCGTGTTCTCTCTGTCACGAACCCTGTCCACGCCCAGCTCATAATATCCCCAATCTCCATCTCTGTGTCAGTGCTGTGTCTGAACAAACCATTGTCTGCACGTTGGTAAAATTCAGACTTTATGTTTCAAGCTCTCTTCTGGCCACTTTTCCAGTTACAAGTATTTTAATCATAAAATTGTTCTTGTCTCGGACATTACTTCATGATTAGGACAATGTATCAGAGTAGGAATGTCGCTGGATGTAATTCAGGAGCAAAGCTTATTAAACGAAAGACATTGTTTCAAGCGATTTGTTTCAAGTCCTACCACAGCTGATGGCAGAACTTAAATAAAAATGATAAGAGTTCGTATAAAGTGCATTTCACGAAAAACAACCATATAACCCAGATTTTGTCTGAAAATCTTGCTGTTTCACTGATGACTTTAAAGAAGTCTAATGTTACTACCCGGTCTGGGTTAATTGTGACTTCAGACCGATATCAATGTGCTTGATTTTATATTGGCTTGTGGAATGGCCTCACAATCAGGACAATTAGTGATGATTAACAAATGCTGCCCTGGCAGAGATGCCGACTTCCCATGGAATAACAAACTTGAAGCTTAAACCAAATAAAAGAAGATGCTGGAGATCTGAAATTGCATAAGAAATGCAAAGCAACGAACAGAAAGTGCTGGGAGCTTTCCTGAACTGAAAACAGTTGGAAAATAGTGCGAATAATGCTGGTGACAGGGAAGCCTGCTTTGAAAGGGAGGAGGAGTGAGCTAAATCGATAGAGAAAGAGAGAGATAGAAGAAAAAGAACAAACAAAGGGAATGATGATCAGCTGGGATGGAAATAAAATGTGAGATCCACCTCATTTATTTTTGACTTTTCCCATCTTCCTGAATATCATGTCCATGTATGTACATGTATACCCCGCTTTTCAAAAATTCGCTTTTTGCCACTTCCCTTTATGAAAAACCTCCATTTGGTCCTGTTTTCGCTAACCAAAAGAAATCCAAAGAGGATTTTCACTTCTACCAAGAAAGATGATTTTTTCCCACATAAATTGATGCTACTTTGCTTTATGCCATATCAGCTTATGAAAGGTTTTGTAGGAACACTCTACTTTCAGATACCAAGGGAAACTGTTTCTATCTAAGATCACGTTTAAAGCGATTTGATCCCACTTGTCTGTCTTCGCTGAGTGTCGTCATCTTCTTAAATTTATTAATGCGAAATAGGTATTGATTGCTGGGCCAGCATTAGTTCACTCATCTGATTGCCCTTGAGAAGACCTTGAGCCTCAATGGCACTTACACAGAGTGAGGCACACAAGGTGACCGCTGCACAGGAGGTGTGCAAAACAAGATCGACTTTCGCAAGATTAATATTATTTGAAAAGTTAGAGATGTCAATTCGTCAGTGTAATTAAGGCAAGGAAGATGGTGTTCCTGAGCATGCTGCTCCATGTTTTCAAGCCTCTGTATCTTCTCCCTTTTGGAAGAGGTTATAGGAGATCATTACCGGTTTTGGAGAGATATTTGATGTTGCCCGCCTTTGGCTCACAATGAGAAGTATAAATGGATGGAAGGTTGACTTCCATGATAGTCTGTAGTTTCTTCTGGTCCTGGGGAGAGCTGTTACCGTCACACTATTATGCACATACAGTTGCCAGTATGCAGAGCGTGGGAGAAGGCAGTTCCAAAATATTTAGATGTAGCAATTGGCTATTAAATGGATATCCAAGTTCTGGTTGCTGTTTTTACAACAATTGAAATTTAACCAATGTTGCCAACATCCAACCAAAGAGCCATCACATGCTTCAAAACAATAGAGAAGCCATCACCATCACAACGAGGGAGAACTAGACAGACACGTATAAGGAGAGAGAGAACACAGTGAGGGAAACAGAAGGACAGTCAGTAAAACAGAAAAAGGAAACAAAACAAGAAACAAACAGTCACATGGATAAGGAGAAGGGGGGATAGTAAGTTCTGGGAAAGAAACAAAAGACAGAGAAAAGGAAACAGACAGTGTGAGAGAAATAGTGAGACACAAACCACACAGTGAGCTGGGGATGGGGTCACAGTGTGCTGGGGTGGGGAATGGGAGGTGCTGGGGGTGAGAACCAGAGAGAGCTCGGAGTGAGCTGGGGCGATGAAGATGAGGATTTACTTTGACCTGTACCAAGGTGTACAGGCTGATCATACTAAGCAAGGATGTGCAGAACGATGGCTGTAAAACATGTCTGAGAGGCATGCAGGTTACGCTGCACACGGCGTGCGCGAGACGAGATCAACAAGAACAAGATCAGTATTATCTGAGATGAGAGAGTACATTCATCAGTCTAATAACAGTCAAGAAGAAACTTTTAATGAGCCAGCTGCTCAGTGTTTTCAAGCTTCCACATCTTTTAGCCTGATGGAAGAGGTTGTGGGAGGCCATTACTGGGGTATGATGGGTCTTTGATAATGTTAGAACAAAACATTCCAGCACAGAAACAGGCCATTCGTGGTCCGAGCCTGCGCCGATCCAAATCCTCTATCTAAACCTGTCGCCTATTTTCTAAGGATCTGTATCCCTTTGTTCCCTGCCCATTCATGTATCTTTCCAGAAACATCTTAAATGGAACCACTGGTCACAGTTCTCCATTTTGAAAAACTCCCTCCCCCTACTATTCTCTGCCTCCTGTTGCCCAGCCAATCCTTTCTCCACGTAGCTGGTGCACCATGTGACTTTCACGTACTCCATAACCCGACCGAGGGGAAACATACCAAACGCCTTCCTGAAGTCCATGTACATGTCATCTACAGTATCTCCCTCATCAATCAACTTTGTCACTTCCTCAAAGAATTCTATTGAGCTGTTAAGACGTGACCTTCTCTGCACAAAACCATGTTGTCCATCACTGATAAGACTATTTTCATCCAAATGAGAGTAGATCCTATCCCTCAGTATCTTCTCTGGCAGATTCCCTACCCCTGACATCAGTCTCACCAATCCATAATTGACTGGATTAGCCCTACTACCTTTCTTAAACAAGGGGTTTAACAATTTTCCAGTCTTACACGACCTCGGCCGTGTTCAAGGATGCGACAAAGATATCTGTTAATGCCCCAGATATTTCCTGTCTCCCTTCCCTCAGTAACCTGGGGTAGATGTTGGCAGCCTTTCTGCGGCAACGAGCCATGTAAATGGAATCAATGGTTGGGATGTTAGAGTCCGTGTTGGTCAGAGCTGTGCACCCAACCTTCTGTAGTTTCTAACAATCCTGAATAGAGCAGTTGCTGTACCAAGCTGTTATCCACCGGGACAATGCGCTCACAATGGTGCATCTGTAGAAGTAGAGCATGCTGATTTTCCTGGATCACCTCAGGAAGGAGAGGCATTGTTGAACCTTCCTGACTGTCAGACCTATGTGAGAAGTTCAGGACAGGTGTGAGTTATTATCACTCCGACGGACTTGATGCTCTGCACTCCCTCTGTAGATGGGGTGTGTTCCCCTCCTTTCTTCATAAAGTCAGTGATCAGTTCTTTACGTTTGCCGGATTAGAGAGAGAGGTCATTATCAATACACCATGCCACCAAGCTCTCTATTGCCTTTCTAGATTCTGATGCGTTGTTGTTTAATATCCGTACTGCGATAGTGATGTCATCAGCGAACTTGTAGGTGCCGTTGTTTGGAATTTGGAAACTCAGCCGTGGCTGTACAGGGAGTACATAGGGGGCTGAGGACACAGCCGTAGTTGTACAAAGAGGACATTAGGGGGCTGCAGAAACAACCGTGGGTTTACAAAGTGTACAATAGTTGGTTTAGGGCACAGCCTTGGGTGTACAGGGAACACACAAAGGGGCTGAGGTCACATCCGTGGGTGTACCTGGAGTACCATAAGGGGCTGAGGGCACAGATGTGGGAGAACATGGAATACAGTAAGGGGCTGAGGGCACAGACTTGGGTGTGCATGGAGGACAGTGGGGGGCTGAGGACACAGCCGTTGGTGTACAGGGAATACAGTAGGGGTTTGAGGGCACAACCGTGGGTGTACAGGGCGTACAGTAAGGTGCTGAGGGCACAGCCATGGGTGTATAGGGAGGACAGTAGTGGGCTGAGGGTACAGCCGTGGGTGTACAGGGAACACACTAAGGTGCTGAGGGTACAGCCGTGGGTGTACAGGGAGTATTGTCGGGTGTTGAGAACACATCCTTCAGCAGCTTTAGTGTTCATTGTTATTGTGGAGGAGGTGGTTTTAACCTATCTTCACAATTGTGGGTCAGAAATCTGAGGAGCCAGTTGCAGAGGATGGAACCGAGACCAAGGTCGCGGAGTTTTTGATTAGTCTGTAAGGGATAATGATTTTGAATGTGGAGCTTTAGTCAATGAGCAGGAGTCTGGTGTGAGTGTCCTTGTTGTCCAGATCTTCCAGTGATGCGTTCAGGCTCGGATATGGCATCTGTTGTGAACCCGTTACTTCAGTCGGCAAATTATAGTGCAGCAAGTCAGGCTGGGAGACTGGAGTTGGTATAACCAGCCTGTCAAAGCACTTCATGATTATTGAGGTCAGAGCCACTGGATGGTCGTCTATAAGGGCATGTTCCATATGCTTTCTCACGAGGATGATGATAGCCGTCTTGAATCAGATTGGGACTTTGGTTTCTGGAGGGAGAGGCTGAAGTTGTATGTGAATACCTCTGCTAGTTGGTACAAACAGGATCTGAATGCTCAGCCAGGAACACTGTCCAGGCCCATCACTTTCTTTGATTTGACTCACTGAAAAGCTGACCTTGCCTTCAGCGGTGACAACAGTCAAAGGTACATCTGGGGCTTTCGCGGCCTGTGTCAGCACTCAGTGACAGTCACACAGTCATTTATGATCGACATCCCCACCCCTCACCTCCCTCTGTCATCTTCAACACAAAATGATATTCGTTGGTGTGAGCACCACACAGTCAGCATTGAGACAGATTGCCATTAATATACTGGGATCGTGCGCCATCAAGTTCTGTGTCACCATAATGCGGTAAATTCATAATAAAATAGTGAGCAGGGTGTCGGTGCCAGTGGTGCAAGGAGTGAAGGCATTGCAGGTGTAATTCCAGTCATGCTGCTTTAACCTAAATGGAGTCAAGCATCTTGAGTGTTGTGCCTTTTCAATGATGGATAGTCCTTAGGGAATCAAGAAGTACCATTTACTTGAACCATCTGACCTGACGGCAGTTTCACTAGGTTTGCAGATGATACAATGATGATTGGATGGGCAGGTGATATTGAGGAAGTGGGGAGGCTGCAGAAAGTCTTGGACAGTTTAGGACACTGGGAAAACACATGGCTGATGGAACACAAGATGGGAACATGTGAGATTATGCACTTCAGTAGGCGGAATACAGGCAGACACTATGTTCTAAAAGGCTTCATAAAATCTGAAGCACAAAAGGAGTTTGGAGTCATTGTCCTCTCTTACAGTTAATGCACAGGTTCAGTTGGCAGTTCGGAAAGCAAATGCAATGTTAACATTCATTTCAAGAGAGTGAGAATACAAGAGCAGAGACATACTGCTGAGAATGTAATGGACTATGGACAGAAGGGATTTGGATTATTGGGAGCTGTTCTGGGGAAGAATCTATGAGTGTTGGACATGATATATTCTGGGAATGATGGCTTGTCATATGAGCGGCAGTTGAGGGCTCTATGTCTATACACCATGGAATTTAGAAGAATGGGGGGGCGCAAATGATTGAAACCGAGCGATTACTGCAAAGATTGATACAGTTAGAGTATAGAAGATATTTCCACAAGTCTTAGAGACTTTGACAAAATGAGACAGTTTCAGAGTGAAGAGATAGCTGAATGGCCTAAATCTATTGCTATATAGCATGCCTGTATTGTCATACAGTCTATTATTCAGTGCAGCATTGTAAATCTCAAACCTGCTCTTGTAACTGTTGTATCTGTATTTTGATTTGAATTCACCTTCTGGTCAGTGGTAACCCCTGTAATATGGACGGTGGGAGGATTCAGTGTTAAGCAGTAGCGCAGTAAGATGTTGAATATAAGCTGCTATCTGTGAGTCTCATCTGGTGGGAGTACATTGTCTCGACGATGATTGTCATTTTCAGTCTGGTATTTTTCAAGGATCGATCCAGTTACACTGATATTGCATTTAATAAAACAGGTGCAATTTATCACAGCACTCAGCAACAATATGCCATGGACCACTGAACACCTTTCTAATAACAAAAAGGTTGAAAATATTCAGTATCAGAAACACTGCTTTCCTGTTCATGTTCAAATCAGAAAACCTGTTACATCGAGGTGTTCAACTTGGAACTTTTTAAACTTTTTTGGTTATGGGAATCGCTGGATGGGCCCACCATTTCTTTTCCATTCCTAGTAACCGTCTTGAGAAAGTGGTGATGAGTTGTCTTCTTATACTGCTGCAGTCCACCTGCTGTGAGTTGATCCACAATGCTACGAGGGAGGGAATTCCAGGGTTTTGACACAGCAACAGTGAAAGAATGGTGATATATTTCCAACTCAGGATGTTGACTGGTTTGGAAGGGAGTTTTGAAGGTGGTGGTGTTCCCCAAAGCCTGCTGCCATTGTCATTCAAGATGGAAGTGATTGTAAGATTGAAAAGGGCTGTCTTGTAGATAGTACATACTGCTGCTACTGAGCACAGGTGGTGAATGGAGTGAATGCTTTTGGATGTGCCAATCAATTGGGCTGTTTTGTCCTGGATGGTGTCAAGCTTCTTCAGTGTCGTTGTGGCTGCACTCATTCAGGCAATTGGGAGCATTCCATCTCACACCTGACTTGTGTCTTGTAGATGGTGAGCATGCTTTTGGAAGACAAGAGGTGAGTTAAATGCACAATATTCCTAGCCTTTGATCTGCTCTTATATTTATGTGGCGAGTCTATTTGAGTTTCTGGTCATTGGTAACCTGAAGTGTATTGATAGTGTGGTGGGGAGGGGAATTTAGTGACAAATATGCTGCTGAATACCAAGTGGTTATATTGTTTCTTATTAGTGATAGTCATTGCCTGGCATTTGTGTGGTGCGAGTGTTACTTGTCACTTATTAGCCCAAGTCTGGATATTGTCCAGATCCTGTTGTCTTTAGGCATGGACTGCTTCCATAACTGAGCATTTGCAAATGGTGCTGAACATTGTGCAGTCATCGTCGAATATCCCAACTTCTGACCTTATGATGGAGAGAAGACCATTGATGAAGCAACAGAAGGTGTTTAGACCTAGGTTTCATCCGGAGGGTAACTGAAGATATTGCCTAGTATGGTGACGAAACATCTTAAAATGACCATTCCAGCTCATGGAGCAAACCTGCGTCCACATTATCCTGAGGGACTACTGCAGAGATATTCTGGAAGTGTGATGACTGATCTCCAACAACAATAACCGTTTTCCTATCTGTCAGGTGTAACTCCAAGAATGAAATACTTGCTCGAAATATCCTTTTTGCTTGGGTTCCTTGATGTTACATTTGAAAGAATGCAGCCTTGATTTTCAAGTGCTGGAATTCAGTTCCTTTTTCTATGTTTGAACAAAGACTGTGGTGAGGTCAGGAGCTGAGTGTCCCCGGTGGAACCCAAACGGTGCGTCACTGAGCAGGTTATTGCTGAGCAGGTGCTGCTTGATAGCTCTGTTGATGAGTCCTTCCATCACTTTATTGATGATGGAGAGTAGACTGATGAGGCAATTTTTGGCTGGTTTGAATTTGTCCTGAGTTTTATGTACAGAACATACTTGAGCAGATTTTTTCTCATTGTTTCACTCTCTATTGCACTAGGGTTAATCCTCTAGTTTGATGGTAATGATTGAGTGCTTTATATGCTGCACCATGAGATTACAGATTGTGCTGGGGTATTGTTCTTCTGCTGTTGTTGGACCACAGCGTCTTATGGATACTCAGTCTTGAGTTGTTAGATCTGTTTGAAGTCTGTGCCATTTAGCATGGTGATAGTGCCACACAACACTATAGTGTTTATTCTCAATGTGACCATGAGACTTTGTCTCCTCAACGACAGTGTGGTTGTCAGTTTTACCGATGCTGTCATGGACAGATGCATCTGCAGTTGGTAGATTGGTAAGGATGAGGTGAGGTATGTTTTTTATTCCCTCTCGTTCATTCCCTCACTACCTTCTGCGGACCCAATCAAGTAGATATGTCCTTGAGGATCCGACCAGCGTGATCGGTAGTGCTGCTGCCAAACCACTCTTGGTGGTTGACTTTGAAATTCCTCAGCGAGAATAAATTTGTGCCCTTTTCACAGTCAGTGCTTTCTCCAAGTGTTGATCAACATGGAGGAGTACTGATCCAGCTGAGGAATAACGTTACATGTTAATCAGTAAGGCTGCTTTGCCCACGTTTAATCTAAAGCCATGGGACTTCATTGGGTTTGGTGTTAATTTTGGGGACTCGCAGAGTAACTACCTCCAGAATGTATCGCACTGAGCAGCCCCCTCTGCTGGATTGATCATGGTGATGGTGGTTTCTGGGGTATTTCTGTCAGTTATAATTTCATGAGCATGACTATGTCAGGCTGTTGCTTAACTAGTCTGTGAGGCAGTTGTTCCAGTATTGGCACTAGCCCTCAGGTGTTAGTAAGGAGGACTTTGCAGGTCCGACAGTGATGTTTCCAACTAACATTTTCGGTGGTCCGATCGATAACTGTTGGTCCACCTGGTTTCATTTCTTTGAGATTTTGTAGCGATTGGTATAACTGAATGACACGCTAGTCCATTTCACAGCGCGACTGAGAGTCATCACATTGCTTTGGGTCTGGAGTGAGTATGCAAGATTACTTCATTGGAGGATATTAGTAAGCCAAATGGGTTTTTCTTTTCTGACAATCGGCAAAGATTTCATTCTCATCAGTAGATTCTTAATTCCAGTTTTTAAAATAAATATTGAGTTGAATTTCCACCTTCTGCAGTGGTGGGTTTCGAACCTGGGTCCACAGAACAAGAGCTGATTTTCGTGATTGATAATCTAGCGTTAATACCATGAGGCCTACTTGGTGCCCCATGTTGTATTCATGTGCTATTTCTTGTGTTGTCCTGTTTTTCTTTCATTGCTTAGGTTTTTCTAGAATCTCATCCTCCATTAAATCCTAATTGAAATACACCGTCATGAACGTCTTCTGGACTGCTCGAATTTCATTCAGTCAATTTTGTTTGCACAGACATTTCAAGACAGCTGTACATCAGAGAATGACAGGAAGAGATAATGGGTGATTGTGCACTGTACCTGTCACCGTACCAGCTTATCTGACCAGGCACTTAAAGTATTTATTGTGGATCAGAGAACTGCCGAATTATTATAACATCGATGGAGGTCAGTCAACCCATTGTGGGGTCACACGCGCTTCAACTGCACAACTGGAGATAGAGAGAACGTGTGGAGATAGATGGTGTGAGAAGAAATAAACCGGGGAACAGAAGGTGAATGGAGATAAACTGAGAGAGGATAGAAAGTGGAGCGACTGACTGAGTGGGAGAGGAAGAGGTGTTAGATGAGAGTGAAGTCAGATAGATCAGAAGGCAGCATGAGGGGAGATAAATACGGACAGACAGAAGTTGGAAGTTCTATTTCGACATTCCTCTGAACTGCAAGCCCTTTGTCTGTGTGCCATACCCTGTTACCACTCTGCTGATACTGGCTGTCGTCCTAGATCATTGTTTTCCAATAATATCACAGAGCTATGTTACTGACAGCTAAACAGAACCCAAAAGACCATAGATTAGTTATATGGAGAAGGTGGATTTTTAAAAAAATAAACTGTGCCATGAGCAGCAGGAAATGATAATCCCACACAACACTCCCACCCCACGACCAGATACTGTGTGACAGACTGCTCCAGAGAATCTCAGTGAGGGGGATCACTGAAAGAAAGGAAATCAGCATCTCCGCTGTGGATCAAATAATGATTGATAGTTTGCACATCACTTTTCCAGTTTTCACATCCACATTTCAATTTATATAACTCAATATCAGGAGTGCATTTTAACAAACTTATCTCTTTATACTTTGCATATTTTGGTCTGTATAGAAAATCATTTTGTCCCTGCATTTTGCATTTTTTAAATACATTTCATTAATATTGTCTCTGCTAATTTCTCATTATAGATTTATCCTTGAATCTGTTCTTCATATGAGTTATAAAGTGTAACGTTCCAATACTGATAACTAGGGAACAGCAATGTTCCTCTTCCCAGTATGAACACCCATGTCCCCCAGTCCTCCCCATCTTCTGGCTTTTTCCCAATGTCATAATCACAATGTAATTGAAGTCAGTAAATGACGCTTCATCACAGTTCCTTAACATGGATAACATTAACACCCACGCTTGCCCTCTCTGATTCTGGAATAATCTGAATTGTATTTGTCTCGTACAATTCTCTGTTAACATATGAATGCCGTTTGATTGTTATAAACCCACATTGTCTTAGGCACATGTTGCCATCAGATCACGGACTGAAGATATTCTCTCAATGTTTTACTGATTTTGCAATGACTGATCAGTAATTATCGGATTTATTTCTCCATTTATGAGCAGAGAAGCATGTTTATGTTCAGTTAAACCTCTGGCATTACCTCTATATCCAAGGCAGACTGAATTATTACACACAAATAATATGTCATCTCCAACATTCCTCCTTCAGTCACACTCACATCTCACATCCAGAATGCATGTGTTCAAAGTTATTTTGAATTTTAGAAAAACAGTATCACATTGAGAGAGGTTAGCTGGAGCTGTTTGTTCAGCGATTGTGATTATGCGAGTCTCCATGGATACTCTGGCTTCCCAGAGAGTTTCAGTCTTCTATCAATAATGGAATGTGTTCAATGTGTAATCTCATAGTATAAGCGGGAGCATCATCCACACCAGTAACAGGGATCAGCAGCTTCAAGGAGAGAGGGAGGAGAGATCAGAATCTGGAAAGAGTATACTGGAGTGTTCCAACAATGGATCAAGATCTGAGAACATTCAAATGGAAATTTCCAGCAAATGGACAGGAGTTTATCCTCGGGTCTTTTCTGGCATTCCCAGCCTTGAATATCATTAGCATCGCAGATTGAAGTTGTACTGATGGTTATTCAAGCTGGTTACTATGCTATCCTTGCGATATTTGGTGTTCCTGGTCAATCACTCTATATGTCTAGTGAAACGGTCTGAACTGAATTGATGGTCATGATATGTAAATTTTGGAAAGTTGCAAGTCAATGTTTTCAGTTCCAATCAAAGATTCCATTCCTTACATATTATAACTGGCAAATGATTATTTAAAAATTACACACCAATATGTGAGGATGAAACAAACTGTTCTCCTTGATTCGCTTTCTCCTGCACAACTTTACATTTCCATATCCTCCCCACTCACCATTTCTGTCCAGTACCACGAACATGACATCCCAGTCTCCTCCTCAGCCTCAGTACAATTCCTGAATAAACTATCATTTGTGCCTTTGTTAATCTCCGCATACAGCTGTTTCAAGCCCATTCTTACCATGTGTTCATTACAAAATAATTGCACTTGAGATGTTTACATTGTTCTCTGCACAGAATTAGAAAGACGGGAAGACAGTGTATGGTGGTTACGTCACTGGCTCATAATCTACAGCCACAAAATAATAATCTGTTGATATCGGCTTGCCTCATGCCCATTAGAGAAGGTCATTCTTCTCTGGTCAGGTCTCTGTGTGACTGCAAACCCACAGCACTGCATTTTAATCTTTACTGTCCTGTGGAACAGCTAACCAGCCACTCAGTTCAAGGTCAACATTGTATGCTGGCCTGACCAGGGCTGAATACATCCCTTGAGGGCAGATGAAAAGGTAAGCTAACCCCCTTCCTCTGCCTCTCTCCCATATTCCTGCAGCTGAATTACATTCAGGTAGGTGGCCATTCACACTTTTAGACGTATTCTTTGTGATTGAGTCTGTCTCCGAGAGTGTTTTCTATCTCGATAGGCACCTCTGGTGCGAGCTTTATTGATGCTGACCTACAGATGTAAGGACGGTTTAAATTCCACGTCAGTGGCTGTACATTGTAAATGAATGGTATCTTGTGTCACATGAAGGAAATAGAGCCAACTAAGTGAGGGAAAGGATTATTGTGATCAACTGTGAGAGCGTTTTTGAGGCAGGGTTTGGGGTATTGTGGACAGATTTTATCTCCTTTATATGGAGTGATCTGCTTACCACAGAGAGAATGAACAAGAGTCCCACCAGATTAATCCCTGGGATGATGGCACCATGAGGAGTGAGTGAAGGTTGATCTGTAGCGCTGTGAGATAATAAGAGGTGATTGCATTGAACCCTGAGGGGGATGGACAATCACTCCTTATATTCTAAACAGACAATGAGAAGGTGATAAATTCCGTGATTGTTGATTCATTCAGGATGCATGATTCTGGATAGTTTAAGTGCCTCTGAGGACGTTACACCTACCCAGCCCAACCCCCACTCCCCACGGCGATTGACAGAGACAGAGAGGTGCACGTTTTGAATAAACTCTCTCCACATTAATACAGTGCAGTTAGGGTGTGATCCTGCACTGAATGTCATATTACCCACCATCCTGACAGCAGCCAAAATATCTTCATTCAAAAACAGTCAACTATTTTTGGCCCTGGTGAGACCACACCTGGAGTACTGTGTGCAATTCTGGTCTCCAAATTTGAGGAAAGACATTCTAGATATTGAGGGAGTGCAGCGTAGGTTGACGAGGTCAATTCTGGAATGGCGGGATTACCTTATACTGAAAGCCTGGCGCGACTGGGCTTGTATACCCTTGAGTTTAGAAGACTGAGAGGGGATCTGATTGAGACATATAAGATTATTAAAGGATTGGATACTCTGGCGGCAGGAAACATGTTTCCACTGATGGGTGAGTGCCGAACCAGAGGACACAGCTTAAAAATACGGGGTAGGCCATTTAGGACAGAGATGAGGAGAAACTTCTTCAACCAAAGAGTAGTGGCTGTGTGGAATGCTCTGCCCCAGAGGGCAGCGGAGGCCCAGTCTCTGGATTCATTTAAGAAAGAGTTGGATAGAGCTCTCAAAGATTGTGGAATCAAGGGTTATGGAGATAAGGCAGGAACAGGATACTGATTAAGGATGATCAGCCATGATCATATTAAATGGTGGTGCAGGCTCGAAGTGCAGAATGGCCTACTCCTGCACCTTATTGTCTATTGTCCATTGTCTATTGTCTATTTCCACCAGCTTCTGACCTTCATGAAGAACACGAATCCATATTCTCAGAGATGCAAAAAGACTCCTTAAAGTTTGAACCATAATACTATAAGACATAGCGGCCAAAACTAGGCCAGTTAGCCCATCGAGTCTGTTCCATCATTTGGTCATCGCTGATAGGTTTCTCAAACCCATTCTCCAACCTTCTCCCCGTAACCCTTGATCCCCTGGATAATCTGAAAAGCTATCCCCGTCTCACATATACTCAATAACCTGGCCCCACAGCCTTCTCTGCAAATAAATTTCAAAGATTCACCATTCCCTGGTTAAAGAAGTTTCTCCTTAACAACATTCTAAAAGATGTTCCCTTTAAGCTTAGGCTGTGTCCTTGGGCCCTCGTCTCTCCTACTAATGGAAACATCTTATGCACATCCACTCTGTTCAGGTCATTCAGTATTCTGTATGTTTCAATTACATTTCCTCTCTTCCTTTTAAACTTTATCAAGTATAGACCCAAAGACACAATCATTCGCCATAAAACAAAATTTTCACTCCTATGACTATTCCCGTGAAAATCTTCTGAACACACTCCAGGGGCAGTATACCTCTCCCGAGTTATGGGGCTCAACAGTGCGCTCAACACTCCAAATGTAGTCTGACCAAAACTATATACAGCCTGTTCTTGTATTCAATTACTCCCGTAATAAATGCCATCAATAATAAATGTCAATTGCCCTCTTAACTACTGCCTCAACCTACAAGCTTACCTTAAGAGAACCCTGCACTAGAGCTCCCAAGTCCCTTTGCACTTCACAGTTCTGAATTTTCTCCCCATTTAGAAAATAGGCCATGCCTCGATTCTTCGTGACAAAGTGCATGCCCTCACACTTTGTGACGTTGGAATCCATCTGCCAACACTTTTACCGGGTCAATTCCTTCTTCAGCCTCTCTATGCGACCAGTCCATCTGCCTATCTTTGTATCGTCTGCAAACTTAGCCAGAGTGCCCTCAGTTCGATCATCTATATTGTTAACGTAACAAGTAAAAAGTTCCGATTCCAACACTGAGCCTTGTGGATCACCTCTTGCCACCGGCCGCCATTCTGAGAAGGACCATTTTATCCCCACTCTCTGCTTTCTGTCAGACAGGCAAGTTCCTATTCATGCCTCTACCTTGCTTCTAACAACACGGAACCTTATCATACTCAATCATCTCCTGTGTGACACCTTGTCAAAGGCCTTCTTGGTGTCCAGGTGGATATCATCCATTGGCTCTCCTTGATTGAGCCTGTTCATTTCTTCTTCAAAGATTTCCAACAAATTTGTCAGGCATGACCTTCCCTTGATGGAACCATGCTGACTTTGCCCTATTTTACCAAACACTTCCAAGTATTCAGAAATCTCATCCTTCACAATGGATTCCAGGATCTTACCCATGACAGAGGTTAAGCTATTCATTGCGGTTTTAAAAGTAATTTTTCCTTACTCCCTGCTATAGCTGACTTCCCTCATCAGTCATGGTTACCTCATTCTCCATGCACTCTGCCTCATTTTACTCGGGGTAAATCTCTGCTGCATTCCGAATTACTCAAAAAGTCTCCTGTCATTGCTGCTCCACTGTCTCTCCTGCTGGGCCCTTCTACCAATCAGTTCTACCAAGCTCCTCTCTCATGTCTCTGTACTTGCCTTTATTCAGCTTTAATACCGTTACTTCTGAATATAACTTCTCCCTCTGAAATTGCAGAGTAAATTCAATCATATTACGATACTGCCTCCTATGATTTTCTTCACCTTAAGCTCCCTCATCTAATCTGCCTGCACAAGCTGCTCCAAAAAGCCATCTCATAGACATTCCACAAATTCCTTTTCTTGCAAACCACCATCAATCTGAATTCACAGCCCACCTCAGTAATGAAATCCCACATGATCACTGTAACTTTGGATTTCCTACACATCTTTCTAGCTCCTGGTGTATTTTGCACCCCAGCTCCTGAGTACTGTTTGGAGGCCTGAACAGAACTCCAACTACTTGTTTTTAACCTTTTTCATTCCTCAATTCTACCGACACAGATTCTACACCATTTCACCTTACATCATTTCTTATTATTGATTTAATTGCATTTCTTACTAATAAGACAGCCCCATCCACTCTGCCCAACTGCCTATCTTTTTGATAGGATGCATATCCTTGAATATTCAGCTGCCAATCCTGATCCACTTGCAGCAACGTCTCCGTGATGGCGATCTGCCAATTTGTGTATGAGCCACAAGCTTATTTACCTTATTCCTTATACTGCATGCATTCCGATATAACAGTTCAGCCCTGTAGTAATCATTCCTCTTCTCATCGTCATTTGTTTGTCCTGAGTGTTTGAAGTTTGATTGCGAACACTTTCCATACTCTGCGTCTGTGCTGAAGATTTGAATAACTTCGAGTTTTAGAGTCATCGAGGTGTACAGAATGGAAACAGACCGTTCGGTCCAACCTGTCCATGCCGATCAGATATCGCTAATCCAGTCCCACCTGCCAGTACCCGTCCATATACCTCCGAACCCTTCCTCTTCATACACCCATCTAAATGCCTCTTAAACGTTGCAAATGTTCCAGCCTCCACCACATCCTCTGACAGTTTATGCCATGCACGTACCACCCTCTTTTATATCTTTCCCCTCTCACCCTCAACCTCTGCCCTCTAGTTCTGGACTCCGTGACCCCAGGGAAAAGACTTTGTCTATTTATCATTTCCATGCCCCTCATAATTTTGTAAATCTCTAAAAGGTCACCCCTCAGCCTCCGACGCTCCAGGGAAAGCAGCCTCAGCCTGCTCAGCCTCTCCCTATAGCTCAAATCCTCCAAACATGGCAACATCCTTATAATTTTTTTCTGAACCCTTTCAAGTTTCACAACATCTTTCTGATAGGAAGGAGACCAGAATTGCATGCAATATTCCAACAGTGGCCGAACCAATGTCCTGTACAGCCGCAACATGACCTCCCAACTCCTGTACTCAATACTGTGACCAACAAAGGAAAGCATACCAAACGCCTTCTTCTTGAGATCTGCAGTCTTACCCGCTCCTTTAATTCGGGTTTTATAATTTTCCCTATAACTGGCACCACCCCACCCCCATTTAGCTTAATGTCCAGTCTACAGCCCTAGTTATGCGATTTGCTTGGACTCTGGTCCCAACACGGTTCAGATGAAGACCGTCCGATCAGAACAGTGCGCTCTTTCCCCAGTGTCTGGTGTCAATGTCTCATGATCCAAACCCATTCCTCCCACACCAAACTTTGAACCACGCATTTTCCCGCTGACCCTGTGCTAATTAGCTCATGGGTCAGGCCATAATCCAGAGATTTTTTCCTTTTTGATTCTGTTTTCTAATTTAGCTCCGAGCTCTTTGTATCCCTTAGCAGAACCTCTGTCCTAGTTTTATCTCTGTCGTTGGTACCGACACAGACCATGACCGATGGATCTTTACCCTCACACTCGAAGTTCCCCTGCAGCCCAGATGAAATATCCCTTCCCCAAACACCAGTCGGTAACTCCGCATTCAGGGCTCTCAATCCGGGTCACAGAGAACAGTGTCTATGCCGCTAAGTATACTATCCCCAATTACATTAACATTTCTCTTCTCTTGCCCATTTGAAAGCTTTCCTCAACTCGGTGCTGTGGCCAATCAGCTCATCCTCCCTGCAGTACCCATCCCATCCACACAGAGAACAAACCTCTTGAACCTGCTGGACACGGACAGGGGCTGCGGCTCCACCAATTCTACGTCCTGGATCCCTTTATCTGCCTCACTCATAGATAATCTCTCTGCTTTCTAACCACTGGCTGAATTTGAGTCAGTTGATCTAAGGAGTGTAACTGTCTCATGAATCACAGCATCCAGGGAACTCTCCCCCTCCCTGATGCCTCGCATTGTTGGAAGCTCAAACTCCAGCTCACCGACTCAGAACCAGAGTTGTTCTTGCATGCGGCATTTACTCCAGATTGGGAACTACAGTGGGGTCCACCACTCCCACATCATGTAGAAACAACACATCACCCGAACCTCCATCCTTATTTTATTTATCTACTATTGAATTGTTCCTCTGCAATTTTATTTGTTTATGTACATCTGCTTATGCAAGTTGTGATCAATAAATTAACATGATTCAATTTAACACAGATTCTTAGTTAACACACTGCCTATTAGCAAATGAGATCAGATCCTCCCTTTGTCAAACCTGCTCATTATCTTCTGATAGAATTCTGACAGACTTGTCAGCGGGACCACTCCTTGATGAAGCCATGCTGACTCAGCCCTATTTTACCATGCACATCCAAGTACTCTGCAATGTCAATGCTAGCAATGCACTCTAAATCCCTAACAACGGCCGATGCCAGACTATACTGTCCTATGATATCCTGTATTTTGCCTTTCTTCCTTCTTACACAGAGATTTTAAATTGTCCATTTTCCAGTTCTCTGGGACTCTGTCTGATGATAGTTATTCCTGAACAGTCACGACCAATGGTTTCACAATCTCCTCCGCTAATTCCTTCAGAACATTGGTTGTTATCCTTGCAGTCTGTGTGATTTATCCATTTTCAAATATTGCAGCTTCCTCAGTACCTTCTCCTCAGCGCTGATCACTACATCCATTCCTCACCCTTGACTCGCTTTAAGTTCTGGAATGTTCATAGTATCTACCATTGTGAGGATTGACGGAAAGTACCTATTCAGGTCATTCTCCAATTCTTTGTTTTCCATTTCTCTGCGGTCAGCCTCAATTTCTGGTTGTCCAATGTTCACTCTCCCCTTTTATATATCTTAACAAAACTCCTGCAATCTCCTTTTCTAAAGCAAGCTAGCTTACATGTGTCGTGTTCATCACTTTATTGCTTCTTGAATTGTCCTCTGCTGCTGTGTAAAGGCTTCCCAATCTTAGATAGGCTGCGTGAGAGCATTCCTGTTAACTAACTGTCGAAAATATACTAATGTAACTGTCCTAATCCTGTTGCCCATCATTGGATAGCGTGGTGACACAACACTGCTGCTGCACAGTGCCAGGGACTCGGGTTCAATTCCAATCGCTGGACCCTGTCTTTCTGGAGATTTTGCAATCTCTGCATTGGGAGAATTGCCTCTTTTCTCTCTCCACAGTATGTTTCTGTCTTTGTTTCAGGTTTCTGCCATCTACAGTATATTTGCTTGTGTTTGATGGAGAATTGCTGCAAATATGACGGGTTTATTGTAAAAGTGGCTCTGGTCCTCAGGTTTCCTGAGTGCTTGGGAATCTTGCCCAGCTATCTATGTGAGTGCATGTCCCTGATTACCTACTCTGTCTCTCTCAGTCCCTGAGTCCATCCGTCACTGCATGCAGCCTTTCATTGAGCCACCCCAGAATTCCCCATACCCCATCGCCTGGCACTGGATGCTCCCTACGCAGTGAGCGCACTTTCTAACGCACTAGGGATCCGGGGTAAAGACCCAGCCATTAAAAGGAACAGAATAGCTAAAATCCAATTGAACAGCAAAGCAGAGTAAACAGGCTGACTGGCACCCATCTGTTATGACATTTTCAGGTCTTTTGGACTAATTTCTGTTTATTCTCGTCCATGTACAAATAGATGCTCCATAAGTATATCTTGTCACACAGGTTTGGTGGAGGTGACAGATATCAGATCTTATGATCATTACGACGATTCGTTGGGCGCCACGTTCCTGGTTAATGAGATCACACTTAAGTTTTTATTGTCAAGTCTATCCATTTTAAAGTAAAGGTCTTACTGGAGTTGTGCTGAAAGCATATTTGAATGTTGGGGAGACGAGATTATGCCACGTGCCAGTGAGGTTAGGCATAGGAAGGCAGTAAAGTTAAAAACATGGCAAAGAGCTGTTAGGGTAGGCAGCACATCCAATATGTGGATCATTGGGATTCCCGGGTCGGTAGGATAGACACAAGAAGGACGGGATGCAGCTGAACTGGCAGCAATCTCAGATATGTGGGTCATTGGGAATCCTGGGTCAGTATGAAATACACAAGAAGGACGGGATGGATGTGAACTGGCAGCAATCTCCTGGCAGGCAGGTTTGCTATTGTCACTCAGGAGGGTTTAAACTAGTGTGATGGTGGGGGAGGGAGGTTGGAGCCAGAGCAGTACATCCACAAGCACAATGACTGAAGAGCAGTTGGAGACTAATCCCAGTGCAACTAAGACCAGCAACAAACTGGCAGAGGGGAGTGAACACAATGGGACTGGAAGTCTGAAGTATGCTGATTTTAATGTGAGCAGTGTGACAGGCAAGACAGATGAATATATATAACCATGATAAAAATATTACAGAGATTTGGTTGAGAGAGGGATCAGAAAACTATCAATCCAATGGGTCCAGAGCGAGTAGAAGAATGTGCAGTGAGAGGCTGGAGACGGTTGTTTGAAGCCAAAATAATCATCCAGCAGTTTATTGGAATTGGACAGTGTGGGATGCAATGTACAGATTGAAGGGACAAGGGAGGAAACTGAAATTGTCTGTTTACAATATTTTCCGCTTTACTGACAGACCTTTGTAATCTCCTGTTACCAGAGAATAGACGAGGAGGAATTTACATCAGGGAAACTCAAACCAAATATCAGGTCAGGATCTGATGTAGTTTGGCTGAAGTGTATTTATTTCAATGCAAGAATTGTTATGGGTAAGGACGATGAACTGGGACCCTGAATCCATACATGGGACTATGATGTTGCGGCTTTACAGAGACTTGGTTGAGAGAGGGAAAGGACTGGCCGTTCAAAGTATCCAGGGTTTCATTGGTTTAGGCGAGATAGAGAAGAAGCTAAAAGAGGTGGACGAGTTGTTTTACTGATCAGGGAGAATGCTACATCTGTACGTGAACAGGACATACAGGAGGGACCATCCACTGCAGCAATATGGGTCAAGCTCAAAAATAAGATGGATACAAGCACTGCGTTACTATAATCTCTCCAACAGCCAAGGAGGGATTGAGGAACAGATATGTATGTCAATTAAAGAAAAATGTATTAAAAACAGAGTGGTCATAGTGAGTGACTTTAATATCCCCAATAATGACTGGAAGTCCATTAGAGCAAGGGGTTTAGGCTGGGCAAAATTTGTTAACTGCAGCAATATGTGGATAGACCAACGAGAGGAAGAACCATACTGGACCTCGTATTGGCTAATGAGCCTGGCCAGGTGACTGACCTTTCAGTGGGACATAATTTTAGAAACAGTGGTCACAGTTCCTTCAGATTTAAGATAGCCAAAAACACAGATATGTCAGGACCTTGTGGGAATCTACTGAATTGGCGGAAGGCAAATTACGTCAGCATCAGGCAGAGCTAGGACGTGTCAATTGGGAGGATCTGCTATCAGGCAAATCCAATTTTGTAAGAGGGAACTACTTGTTAAATCCTGACAGCAAAATCATCTCGTGAACGTTCTCTCAACTGCTCGAATTTCTATCTTTTTTTTGAACTGATATTTCAAGGCCGCTGCATATCAGACAACAAGAAGCGATAAGGGATGATTCTGCACTGTGTCCTTCTCAGTATCAGCTTGTCTCTCCAGGCACCTGAAGTCTTTATTGTGGGGCAGAGAACTTCAGAATTGATAGAGCACTGAAGGAGGCCATTTAGCTCATTGTACACCGACGAGCTCTCCAACAGCACAATTTGTCAACAGAGAGAACAGAATGTGTGTGTCTGTGTGTGTGCGTGAGACAGAGAAAAAATAAAAGAGAAAAAAGGAAGTGAAGAGAGATAAAAGGAATGGAGAGAAAATGGAGCGACAGAGTGAGTGAGAACAAGGGGTGTCAGACGAGTGTGAAGTTATATCGGAAGACAGCATGAGGAGAAATACACAGAAATTTCATTTCGAAACTCCCACAGACTGCAAGCCCTTTGTCTGGTCCGTACCCTGTGAACACTATGCTGTCATCCCAGATCATTTATCACCAATAATATCACAGAACCGGGTTGCTGACGCTGAACAGGATCCAAAAGAACAATAGATTAGTTCCAGGGAGAAGGTGAATTAATTTAAATATTCTGGGCCAACAGGAATTTGTAGTCCCTCTAGACACGGTGTGAGAGACAGGGGGAGAGATTCTCAATGAGGGGGATCACTGACAGGGGGGAGATCAGCATCTCAGCTGTGGGTCAAATAATGACTGATAAAGGTTGAAAACCTCGTCCGTGGTTTTTAAATTCACATTTCAATTTATATAACTCCACATTGTAAGTGTGTTTTAACAATCTTGCATCTTTGTAGTTTTCATGTCTTGGTATGTACAGAAAAGCTTGGTTTTTGTCCCTTTATTTTGTGTTGGGACTAGAGTCCGATTGAATCCTAACTATGGCTGTGGACAGAGGTCTAAACTGATTAGGAGAGTGTTTGTGTTGGCAAGGTGGGAGAGTGGCTGTCCGTTATAGGTTTTAATTAGAAAAGAGGAGGTAAATGCACAGAGCTCAAGAGAGGTTATTAAAATCTCCAGCACAGACGCAAATAAGACCGGGTGTATGGAAAGTGTAAGCAATCAGACTTCAAGCACACCGGACAAACAAATAACAATGAGAAGAGGAACCGTTAATACAAGACTGAAGGGGTTATATCTGAATGCACACAGTATAAGAAATAGAGTAAATGAGCTTGTGGCATAGACTGAAATTGGTAGGTATGACGTGATGGGCATCACAGAGAAGTGGTTGCAAGGGGATCAGGATATTCAAGGACATATATCCTATCAAAAAAGTTAGGTAGCAGAGGGAGTAGGTTTACATTATTACTAAGAAATAAAACTAAATCAATAGTAAGAAAGGAAGTAAAGTCAGGTGGGGTAGAATCTGCGTGGGTAGAATTGAGGAATCACAAAGATAAGGCAACCACAGTTGGAGACTTGCACAGGCCTCCAAAGGGTAGTCAGAAGCTGGGGTACAAGATGCACCAGGAGATAGAAAAGATCTGTAGGAAAGGCAAAGTTACAGTGATCATTGGGGGATCTCAATATGCAAGTGGAATGGGAAACCAGGTTGGGAGTGGATCGCAAGAAAAGGAATTTGAGGAATGTCTATGGGATGGCTTTTTGGAGCATCATGTGGTGGAGCCCACTCTGGAACAGATGACACTAGGTTTAATGACGCAGGCTAGATAAGGGAGCTTAAAGTGAAAGAAAACTTCAGAAGCGGTGATTAGAACATGGTTGAATTTATTCTGCAATTTGAGAGAGAGAAAGTAGAATCAGAGTTAACAGTATTTCAGTTGAATAAAGGCAACTGGAGAGGCACAAGGGAGAAGCTGGGTGGAATTGACCGGAACAGGGGTCTAGCAGGAAAGACAGCAGAACAGTAATGGCAGAAAATTCCAAGATTAATTCAGGAGACACTGCAGAGATCCATGCTGAGCAATAAAGGCATGGTACAGGGAGGATGAGGCAACCAGTGCTGACGAGAGAAGTCAGGGATTTCGTATAAGTAAAAGCGCAAGCAATGTGAAGGGCAAAAGGGAAACTGGAGAATGGGGCCAACAGAAGGCAAGGAAAAATAAATAAGGAGGGAGAAGATTAATTATGGGGATAAGCTAACTAATAATATAAAGGAAACTTTAAGAGATTCTTTAGATATATAAAGTGCAAAAGAGAGGTAAAAGTGAACATGGACCACTGAAAAATGATGCTGGAGTGACGGTAGTGGGAAACAAAGAAATGGCTGAGGAACTTTGCATCAGTCTTCACGGTGGAAGACACAAGTAATTTCTCAAGAATTGACGAGAGTGAGAGGGCAGTCCTGAATATGGTGGTCATCACCAAGAAGAGCATGCTAGAAAACGGAATGGCCTGAATGTGGATAGCTCACCTGGACCAGTTGGACTACACCCCAGCCTGGTAACGGAGATAGCTGAGGAGTTAGTGCAAGCGTAAGTGGTAATCTTTCAGGAATGACTAAAATCAGGAAACGGCAAAGTGGCTGTATAATTGCTAACATGACACCCCGTGTAATAAGGGAGTTAGGTAGAAGCTAGAAAACTGCAGACTGATTTGCCGAACGTTGGTTGTGGGTAACATCCTGGAATCCATCGTGAAGGTTGGGATTTCTGATACTTGTAGATGTTTGGTAAAATAGGACAGAGTCAGCATGGTTTCTTCAAGAGGAGATCAGTCCTGCCAAACTGGCTAGAAAACAGTGACGGAGTAATGAGCAGATTAGATCAAGTAGAACCAATAGATGTTATCCATCTGCACTCAAGAATCCTTTGACAAAGTGCCATGCATGAGGCTATTGGGGAAGGTATGGTCCCATGGTATTAGAGGCAAGGTGATAGCATGGATAGAAGTTTGGATGCCTAAGAGAAAGCATAGAGTGGGGATAAAAGTGTTCTTCACAGGATGGCAAACAGTGACAAGTGGTGTTCCACAGAACTCAATGTTGGGACCACAACGTTTTACTTTGTGCATTCATTATCTATATGAAGGAACTGAGGGCATTCTGGCTAAGCTTTCAAAAAGTGCAAAGATAGACAGAGGGACAGGTAGCATTGAAGAGGTGGTTCGGCTGCAGGAGGGTGCTCTCCTGCATCTCCTCAACTTCCCACACCTCCGCCCTTGCACTCCACCTTTCCAACGACAACAAGTTGGAACCTCTCTGGTGCTCGCCTTCGATCACACCAAACTCAGGATACAATACATCATCCTCCACCATTTCTGCCACCAACAGTCAGACCTCAATACCAGAGATATACTTCGCTCCCCACCCCTATCATCATACTGCTGAGACCATTCCCTCAACTCCCTCGTTCGGTCCACACGCCCCCATCAAGCCACATTCCACTCCCAACACCATCCCTTGACACAGCAAGAGATATGAAACCTGTGCCAACACCTCCCTCCTCACCTTCACCCAAGGCCCAAAAGGATCCTACCACATCAGGCAGAAAACATCCTGTGCATCCAAACACCTCTTCTAGTCAGTACATTGCTCCTGTCTCCTATACATTAGCGAGACAGGATGTCAATTTACAGAACGGTTCAGGGAACACTCTTGGACACAGAAACCCAACAACCCCACTTCCCTGTGGCCGAATACTTCAACTCCCCCTCCCACTCCACCAAAGCCCTGCAAGCTTTTGGCCTCCTCCACTGCCAAATTCTAGCCACCTGGCTTCTGGAGGAAGAACGCATTATCTTCTGCCTTGGGACCCTCCACGGTATCAAGGACAATTTCACCAGTTTCCTTATCTCCCCTCCCTCCACCTTATCCCAGATCTAACCCTCCAACTCAGCACCGCCCTCTTGAACTGTCCTACCTATCCATCTACCTTCCCAAGTATCAAATCCACCTTCCTATCTGACCTATCACTATCATCACCCACATTCATCTAGCTGTCACCTTTCAAGCTACCTTCCTCCCAGCGCCAGCTCCCCCCCCCCCCCCCCATTTATCTCTCTGCCCTCTTCCACCCACCCCACATTCCTGATGAAGGCTTTATGCCTGAAACGTCGACTCCCCTGCTCCTCGGATGCTGCCTGACAGGCTGTGCTTTTCTATGACCCCACTTTTTGACTCTGATCTCCAGCATCTGCGGTCCTCACTTTCACCTCCTGAAGGACTTTCACAGGTTTGGAGAGTGAGCAAAGAAGTGGTAGATGGAGTACAAAGTGGGAAAGTGTGGGAAAGCATTTTGCCAGGATGAATAGAGGCATGGACTATTTTCGAAATCGCGAGCAAATTCAAAAGTCTGAAGGGCAAAAAGACGAGGGACTTTAGTCCAGGAGTCTTGAAAGGTAAACTTGCAGTTTGTCAGTACTTAGGCAGGCAAATACAATGATGGTATTTATTTCAAGAAGGCTTAAATATAAAAGCAGTGATGTACTTCTAAGGCTCTACAAGGCTTTGGTCATGTCACATTTGGATTATTGTGCGCAGTTTTGCGTCCCATATCTCAGGAAGGATGCACTGGTCCTGGTGCGTTTTCCAAAGAGATTCACGAGAATGGTGCCAGGAAATAAAAGCTTATCATATTAAAAATATTTGAGTGCTCTGGGTCTGTATTTGATAGAATACAGAAGGATGTTAGGAGGTCTAATTGAAACTTACAGAATACTAAATGACCTGGGAGAGAGGGGATTTTGGGAAGATGTATCCAACGTAGGAGAGACTAGCACCTGAGGGGACAGTGGAAAGAGAAGATCTTTTCGAACAAAGATAAGGAGAAACCTCTTCAGCCAGACAGCGGTGAATCTATAGAATTCACTTCGACAGAGGGCTGTCGAGTCCAGGTCAGTGAGTATATTTAGGAGTGAGACAGATAGGTTCTTGACTGTAAAGGGGATCAAGGGTTACAGGTAGAAAGTGTGAGAATGGGGTTGAGAAGCTTAACAGCCATCATGGCTTGGCGGAGCAGGCTCAAATGGCCTAATGGCCAAATTTCTGCTCCAATGTCTTCTGGTTGTATGGTTAATATTGGCTCTCCTCATTCCTCATTGGCAATGTACCCTTGAGTTTGATCTTCATATGATTTATGAAGAATAAAATTCCAATACTGATGGCTGGGAAATATCATGTTCCTTCCCTCCACTCTCAGCAGCCATAACCACACTGCAATTGAAATCCAGTGAAATTTACTTCAATACAGTTGATTGACATGGATTACATTAACAGCAGGACCCTTACCTGCCCTCTCTGATCCTTGAATAACCATCTGAATTGTGTGTCACATCATATTCTCTGTTATCACTCATGTTGTCATAAGAAATTTTCTGTCAGATTATGGATGAAAAAAGTTCTCTACATATTTTACTGACATTATAATCACTGATCAGTAGTTACAGACAGTATATTTCGATTTATAAGCCGAGAAACTTGTTTAAGTGCTGACAATCCTTTGACATTACTGTCATATCTAAGGCAGATTGAATGATTACATACATTCAATCTACCATCTCAAATATTTCTTCCTGTTCACCCCCCACACATATCCCATGCCAAATGTGTAAACTTTAAAAGTTCTTTTGAATTTTAATGAAATCATTATTGAATTCAAAGGGGTTAACTGGAGCTATTTGTTCAGTGATTGAGATTAATATCAATCTCAGTGGATCCTAATTATGGCAGTGGAGAGTTTCCATAGTTGAAATATAAATGGGCTCTGTCCAATGTGCTATCACATCGTGTGAGTAGGAGCATCACTGACTGCACTAACAGGGATCCGCTGCTTGAGAGAGAGAACGGGAGGAGAGATCTGAATCCGAGAACTTTAGACAGGAACGTTACAATCATGATTCATAATCTGAGGACCATGGATTGGAATGTTCCAACAATGGATCAGAATCTGAGAACATTAGATTGGAATGGTGCAGCAATGTATCAGAATCTGAGAACATTACACTGGAATGTTCCAACAATGTATCAGAATCTGAGAACATTAGACTGGAATGGTACAGCAATGTATCAGAATCTGAGAACATTACACTGGAATGTTCCAACAATGGACAGAAGTTTATACTCGGGTCTTTACTGGCTTTCTCGGCCTTGGATATCATTAGCATCACGGATCCTGGATATCCTTTGGATTATTCAAGGTGGTTACTATCCCATCCTTGCGATAGTTGGTGTTCCTGGTAAGTCATTATATTTGTCTACTAAACCAGGTTGAACTTAATTTCTACTCATGATATACAAATTTTGGAAAGTGCAAGTCAATGTCTTCAGTTCCAAACAAAAAATCCTTTCCTTATAAATTATAACTATCAAACTACTATTTATAAATTACTCACTGACATGTGAGAAGGACACGGAATGTTCTCAAACATCATAATCAATTTTGTCCTTCACGGATTTACATCTCCATGTCCTCCCCACTCACCAATCTTGTCCAAAACCACCATCATGATATCTCAGTCTCGTCTGCAGGCTCAGTGCAACTTCTGAATGAACCATGATTTTTGCCTTTGTTCAATCTGGATGCAACAGTTTCAAGTGCCTTTTAATCACATGTCCATCACTAAATAATTGCTCTTGAGGATGTTTGATGTGTTCTCTGCACGTACAGGAAGACAGTTTATGGTAGTCAAGTCATTGACTCATAATCTAGAGCCACAGAATAATAGTCTGTTGATATCTCGTGAAGGAAAGTGGTGGAATTTAAAAACAACCATTATCATTTGTTATAAAAGCCCATCTGCTTGCCTGAAGTCCTTTCGGTAAGTCAATGTGACAACCTTCCCTAATCAGGTTTCCGTGTGACTTCAGTGATGAACATGTGGGTGTACTGCACCTTTAAACTACCTGACAGCACCAAGTCTTCTGAAAAATAGATATAATTTAACATTTGGCTGAACAACTCAATTAGCTCATTGTCTTGAGACAAAAACAAATTCAGCCAAACAGTTTAAATTATACCCCAAATGACCCACTTCCAATCAAGTTTGAATGTAATAGATTGATAATCTTAAAAGCCAATGACACAATTCAATACTTTGGAGGTACAAGACCGTGAAAAATTGAACAGTTGAGAGCAGAGCTGCCAAGCTACCGGCATGCAAAGACTGCCTGAAAAATAGTTCCCTTAAAAGTATATTCATTGATTAGTAACTAGTGAAGCAGAATCCCCCAGAAGAAAAGAAGACAGGACTATGGAGAAGAACCGAAAGCTTCCTGGTTTTGAGATAAGAAGTTTTATTTTGTAAATCTTAATTAGTAGTCTTATCTGACTCGTATTGTGGAAGGGGAAGGTCAAAGACAGGTTAGAGGAAGAAGTTGTAAATATTCATTCGATTATTATTCTCTGTAAAACTTTAAGAAATAAAGTTGTTATTTTTTACTTTAAATAGTTCTGAAACTCTAGAATTATCACACATTACTGCACTGGATAAATCTTTTCTGTGTTGCTGGTTTTAATTAAGCAGGAGAATTTATCCTGAATTGTAACACTACAAACCTCCTGTGGAACAACTGAACCAGCCACTCACTTTAAGGTTGGTGTAACATGCTGCCCTGACCAGACCTGCATACATCCTGTGAGAGAAGAACAATAGTAAAGGTATCTCCCACTCTCTCCCTGTTTCCCGTATTTGTACAGCTCATTTCTATTCAGGTCGGTGACCATTCCATCTTTTAGGTGGATTCGATCTCATTGAAATGCTCCCCGAGTGTGATACACATCTCCATCGGCAACTCTGGTGCTGGCTTTATTGATGCTGATGTACAGATATAAGGAACTTATTAATTCCATGTCAGTCGTAGTGCAAAGAGAAATAATGGCGTTTCATAATACAGGAAGGAAACGGCGATGTCGAAGTGAGAGGAAAGGATTATTGTGATCATCCCTGAGTGTGTTGAGGCAGTATTTGGGGTACTGTGGATAAACTTTCTCTTAGGTCTCACCAGACTAATCCCTGGGATGATGGCAACATGAACAGTGAGTGAAGCTCAGTGAGAGAATAAGGTGATTGCATTGAACATTAAGGGGGATGCACAATCACTTATGATGTTCTAAACAGACACTGTTACGGTGATAAATTCCATGGCTTTTTTTTCAATCGGGTTACATGATTCTCGATAGTTTAAGAGCCTTTGAGAACGTTCTACCCAACCTTCCCCACTCCCTATTTCGATTCAGAAACAGAGAGAGAGAGGTTCAGGCTTTTGAAAAAAAAACTCTCCCAACGTTAATACCTTTCAATTGGTGCGTGATCCTGCAATGAACGTCATGCCATCCATAATCCCAACAGCAGCAAAAGTACCTTCATTAAAAAAGAGTTAACTCTTCCCAGCAGCTTCTGACCTACATAGAGCACATGGGAGTGTCTTCTCGGAGATAGAAGATGCCTCCTTTAGACTTTACACAAAATATTTGGTTTCCCTTATCACTGCCAGCAAACCATGTTAAGGTAGCACACGTTCTACAAACAATGGAACCATGATTAACACCATGGAGCCCCCTATCAATGCAATCTCGGTTTCATTGGTTTGTCATGTTAGAGTATCAATTACGCCCTCCTGTTTCTGTATAACTATCTCGTGGGGCTGAATAATCTCCTCCTGGTCTCATGGAACAGGTTTAAGGGTCTGAATAGGCTCTGCCTGTTCCTGTTTAACAGCTCGATGTACTGACCAGACCCCTCTTATTCCTGTGGAATAGGCAGGTGGATTGAATGGGCTGTCCCTCTTAGAACATAGAACATAGAAGAATACAGCGCAGTACAGGCCCTTCGGCCCTCGATGTTGCGCCGATCAAAGCCCACCTAACCTACACTAACCCACTATCCTCCATATACCTATCCAATGCCCGCTTTAATACCCATAATGAGGGAGAATCCACTTCTGCTACTGGCAGGGCATTCCATGAACTTACGACTCGCTGAGTGAAGAACCTACCCCTAACATCAGTCCTATATCTACCCCCCCTTAATTTAAAGCTATGCCCCCTTGTAATAGCTGACTCCATACGTGGAAAAAGGTTCTCACTGTCAACCCTATCTAACCCCCTAATCATCTTGTACACCTCTATCAAATCACCCCTAAACCTTCTTTTCTCCAATGAAAACAACCCCAAGTGCCTCAGCCTTTCCTCATAGGATCTTCCTACCATACCAGGCAACATCCTGGTAAACTTCCTCTGCACCCGTTCCAGTGCCTCCACATCCTTCCTATAGTATGGCGACCAAAACTGCACACAATATTCCAGATGCGGCCGCACCAGAGTCTTATACAACTGCAGCATGACCTCAGGACTCCGGAACTCAATTCCTCTACCAATAAAAGCCAGTACGCCATATGCCTTCTTCACTGCACTATTTACCTGGGTGGCAACTTTCAGAGATCTGTGTACATGGACACCAAGATCCCTCTGCTCTTCCACACTACCAAGTTGTCTACCATTAGCCCAGTAATCCATCTTTTTATTACTCTTACCAAAGTGAATCACTTCACACTTAGCTACATTGAACTCCATTTGCCATCTTTCTGCCCAGCTCTGCAGCTTCTCTATATCCCGCTGTAACCTGCCATATCCTTCCTCACTGTCTACAACTCCTCAGACTTTCGTATCATCCGCAAACTTGCTCACCCAACCTTCTAACCCTTCCTCCAGGTCATTTATAAAAATGACAAACAGCAATGGTCCCAAAACAGATCCTTGCGGAACACCGCTAGTGACGGCACTCCAAGATGAACCTTTGCCATCAACTACTACCCTCTGTCTTCTTCCAGAGAGCCAATTCCTAATCCAAACCTCCAACTCACCCTCAATGCCATATCTCTGTATTTTCTGCAGTAGCCTACCATGGGGGACCTCATCAAACGCCTTACTAAAATCCATATATACCACATCTACCGCTTTCCCCTCATCTACCTCCTTAGTCACCTTCTCAAAGAATTCAATAAGGTTTGTGAGGCACGACCTGCCCTTCACAAAACCATGCTGACTATCCTTAATCACATCATTCTTATCCAGATGTGCATAAATCCTATCCCTTACAATTCTCTCTAAGACTTTGCCCACAACAGAAGTGAGACTCACTGGCCTATAGTTACTAGGATTATCCCTACTCCCCTTCTTGAACAAGGGAACCATGTTTGCTAGCCTCCAGTCCTCTGGCACGACTCCTGTAGACAAAGAGGACACAAAAATCAAGGCCAATGGCTCTGCAATCTCCTCCCTTGCTTCCCAGAGAATCCTAGGATAAATGCCATCAGGCCCAGGGGACGTATCTATTTTCACCCTTGCCAGAATTTCCAACACCTCTTCTCTACATATCTCAAAGCCATCCATTCTACTTATTCGTGCCTCAGTATTCATATCGACAACAATGTCCTGTTCCTGAGTGAATACTGACGAAAAGTATTCATTCAGCGCCTCCCCAATCTCTTCAGCCTCCACACGCAACTTCCCATTACTATCCTTGATTGGACCTATTCCTTCCCTAGTCATTCTTTTATTCCTAACATACCTATAGAAAGCCTTAGGGTTTTCCCTAATCCTACCAACTAAGGACCTTTCATGTCCCCTCCTTGCTGCTCTTAGCTCTCTCTTCAGGTCCTTCCGGGCTACCTTATAACTCTCAATCGCCCCTATTGAACCTTCACGCCTCATCTTTACAAAGGCCGCCCTCTTCCATTTAACAAGGGATTCCAACTCCTTATTAAACCACGGCTCCCTCACACGACCCTTTCCTCCCTGCCTGATAGGTACGTACTTATCAAGGACACTCAATAGTTGCTCCTTGAACAAGTTCCACATATCAATTACGCTCTTGCCTTGGAATCTACTTTTCCAATCTACACATCCTAAGTCATGCCTCAACGCATCATAATTTCCCTGCCCCCAGCTATAACTCTTGCCCTGTCGTACACACTTATCCCTCTCCATCACTAGAGTAAAAATCACCGAATTGTGGTCACTGTCCCCAAAGTGCTCACCTACCTCTAGTTCGAATACTTGGCCTGGTTCCTTAACCAGAACCAAATCCAGTATGGCCTCACCTCTTGTTGGCTTATCTACATATTGTGTCAGGAAACTCTCCTGCACACATTATACAAACACTGACCCATCTAACGAACTTGAGCTATAGCTTTCCCAATCAATATCAGGAAAGTTAAAGTCTCCCATAACAATCACCCTATTACTGTCACTCTTCTCCTGAATCATCTTCGCAATCCTTTCTTCAACGATTCTAGGACTATTAGGAGGCCTGTAAAAGACTCCTAACAGGGTGACCTCACCTCTCCTATTCCTAACCTCAACCCAAACTACCTCAGATGGCAAATCTTCGTCCATCTTCCTTTCCACCGCTGTAATACTATCTTTGACAAGCAAAGCCACACCCCCCCCCCTCTTTTACCCCCACCTCTGACCCTACTAAAAGCTGCGCGCTTTTAAAGGGGAAACAAACCTACCCAGGTAAGCTTACGCTCTACTTGCTTCCGGGTCTCGGCTGCCTCTCTGGTCGTCGTCACTTCCCCCTACTGCTCCCGCTCTTTCTGCGAAGAGAGAGTGAAAAAAAAACACCGCTGCCTGCTACCGGTAAGTACTTTTAAAACAAACAGTCTTACCTTAGCTGCTGCTCGCACTCAAAATGACCGTTAGCGTCGAAGGGTGAGTATTTATACTCACTGCTTTCCTTCCCGGCTGCCTCTCTGGTCGTCATCACTTCCCCCTACTGCTCCCGCTCTTTCTGTGAAGAGAGAGTGAAAAAAAACACCGCTTGTTCAGTAGTTTCCACGGGCTCAATGGTTTCCACATATCAGTGTGCAACCAGCCTGGGATGCTGATTGAACTCCTTTATTAACTGTGGAAATGTGCAGTGTCTGGCAGCGCTTTTACATGAATGTTACCGACGATTTAACAGCACAAACGGAATGCTGTCCAGGTCTTGATGCACATGGACACAGGATGGTTCAGGAGCTGAGGGGGCACAAAATCTCTGAATATTGTGTGATCTTCAGTCATCGTCCTTACTCCAGATATTATGATGGGGAAAGACATTGATATAGCAGTTGAAGATGTTTGTGCTGAGGAGGCTAACCTGAGGATCTCGTGCAGAGTTATCCCGGAACTGTTAGGGCTGTTGGCCACCTACCACAAGCATCTTTCTTCGTGCTCTGAAATACCCAGACAGGTGGGAGGTTACACCTGATTTCCCTTCAGCTCAAATAAGTGGGTGGTCCTGATGCCATCCTCAGTCAAATACTCACTTGATATCAAAGCCATTCACTGTTTGCTGAGCCCCTGTGTTCACCTCTCGTTCATATCAATTAGGTGACGATGTATGTGTAGGGAATGTTTTCCTCTCACAGTGGGTAATCAATGTCAGGAATTATCTGGGCTAGCGAGTTATGGGATCTACATCACTGAAAGCATTTAAGGAGGAGGTCGATGGATTTTTGACCTGTCAGACAGCTAAGGGATGTGTAGAATTGGGCATTAAAAAGGAGTTAATGCCAATAGTAGATCAGCCATGATGGTAGACAATGGCTTGATCGTCCCGAATTAGCTGATCCGGTTCCTTATGTCCTCAAATTCTCTAATTACAAAGTTAATGGTTGTAATTTTCCTAAACGTTCTGTTGTTGAATGTTGCAATCAGACAGAGCAAGGTATTTTGTGAGTCATCTCTGGGTGAGATATGAGGGTTGTATTCACAGTGAATCTGGGCCTGTATTATGATCAACAAATAAAGCACAAGTTGCAGTGAGGAGACACTCTGCAAAGAGACCAGAGGCGTCTTTCGAACCCAGCCTGGATTTCCAAGTAGCCTTTTCCAACCCACACTAAACCGTGTGAGTGCGACAGTCTTGAGGGACTGAATGAAATGCTGTGTTACTGTGGATCAGGTATTTGGAGCAAGTGGCCTCCAACTGCTCCTCGCAGGAGCTGTGAGTAGTTGGATGGAACATAGGAACATAGGACTGAGCAGCAGGAGTGTGCCATTAGACACTTTGTCACCACTCCATCATGCACAAAGATTATGGGTCATGTGATTGTGATCTCCCCAGCACTTTTCTGTCTGTATACCATTTTCTACATTCACTTTTCTGTCAAATGTCAACAAATACAACTTTGAATAAATGTAAACATCCAGGCACCATAAACTTCCGGGGAGGGAATTTCCACTTGGACAGCCCTTTGAAAATTTCTCATTTGTGTTCCAGCCAATGTTGGAGGGTCACTCTTTCCTTTTCTGTCTCACTCCTCAACAGGTTACACCAATCTTAAATGTAACCAGTTTAACGATGTGGCCAATGATATCAGTCTCAGGATAGGTCATTTTCTAGAAACAAAATGTAAGACACAGCACGTTGAGCTCATATTAAATAGTAAAATAACAGAGTGCTCCAAATGTTATTCTGCCTTGAAAGTTATTTTGTTCAAATAAGCTACTGGTTGTGGGATTTCTTTCTGGAACCGTTGGATTGGCTAAATTCCCTTTGGTTCGGGCATATGAGAGTTTCCAATGAATCCTCACCAGGAATCCATCACAAGTGGCAAAGATAACTCAGGGATTTTATAGACTGACACTTTGCTATCTGGTGGAACAATGTAAGAGAAAGGGATCAATCGGCTGTTGCTTCTCAGGCAGGGAACACTTTTCTCCCTCTCTGTGTTGAAACATACAATAATGTCAACTGAACACCAAACTGGACCATGTGTGCTCTCCTAGAACATTCTCTGGGAAACCTGATTATGGATTATATGCAGGGGCATCATTACTCTTGTTGTACACAATTCTATTCAATCTCAAAAAATGTCCCCATTTTATAATTTGATGACATGCTTACAAGTGTCTATGTAATTTGTAAATATTGGTAGGTGTCTTCATAGTATGTGTGTTAATATCAATGCATATTTTTCTTCAAATATATTCTCTAGCTTTAGTCTCCCTGACAAGAGATAATATGAATCCAGCTGATGCACTTTTCTGAAAGTCATGGTGGTTCAATACTATTTCTATGCTAAGATCGGAACTGATTACCCCCATAATCAAAGGCTGGCATCCCAGGAATGAGAAAAGCAAAACCTCTTTGAAAATTTCAAAAATAATTATATCCTTTTATTTTAGAGTTAGGGGATCAAAACTGCACACAGTGCATCAGATGTGGTCTCAGCAATGCCCTGTACAGATGCCGTAAACATTCCTGCAATTAAACCTTAACCTTTTGTCAAAAACAGCATCATTCCACTTACCTTCCAAATCACTTGCTGCATCTGCAGACTGACTTCACATGATTCATGTCCCAGGAACATGGAAACCTCCTGTATCACAGAGTTCTGCAATCTCTCTCCATTTAAATTGATTACCAATATTTTAACCTTCATGCCAAAACAGACAATTTACCTTATGCTATTTCTACTGAAGGTTTGCACACTAACCATCTCTGTCTATAATCATATTGCAGACTCAGTATCTCAATTTGACGACACAATGAATCTTGGTGTACGTGCTAATTGAGCTCCAAGCTATTCCCTCCACTTCCTCCAAATCATTGATACAGATTATTGGTCATTGATGACCCCACAGTGATCTCTGAGGCACTTCATCAGTTAGAGCTTTGCAGCCTGAAAGTAAACATTTCTCTCTACTCTCTATTTCCTGCTAGCGACATATTCCCTGTTCCTGTGTAGCCGCTCAGGTGGGATGAATGGCCTCGTCCTGGTCTGTGTAATGGACTCAACGAGCTGAATTACTTAATTCTATATTCCTGTGTAATTTCTTAGAGGGGCAGAATGGTCTCCTCCTGTCTCATTGTAACGATCCTGTCTGACAGATTGGGGTGGTCCTCTACCCTGTAACAGCATCGAGGGGTGGATTGAAGGAACAACACATGGGTTCGGAGCAGCAGTATATCTTGTTACAGCCTCGTGGGTGGATTGAGGGAACAAAACATGGGGTAGGGGCAGCAGTATATGTCTGTAACGGCACCGTGAGACGGATTGAGGGAACAACACATTGGGTAGGGACAGCAGTATATCTCTGTAACAGCTTCGAGTGGTGGATTGAGGGAACAACACATGGAGTAGGGGCAGCAGTATATCTCTATAACAGCATCGAGGGTGGATTGAGATAACAACACATTCAGAATGTTCATGGCTGGTCCAATTATCTCTGATCATCCCTCTCCTGTCTGTTCCCGATAAACATTGACTCTCCTGTCCAGCAAAGATCAGTCGAGCTCAGTCTCGAATATCCTCAATATTCCCTCTTCCCCGAGGATGAGGATACCACAGACTGCACAGCACTAAATGGAAAGGGTCATGTTTATTTCATTGTCGGACCCATTACATTAAAACTGTGCTAACCTCACATCAAATCACCACCTCTTTTCATACTTAAGGATATAATAATTAGGAATAACTATAAACCATTCTGCCCTCCAAACCTGTCCCACATTCCCACTGACTCTTTCCAGTCAAATATGTATCAAATCCAGCCTCTGCTGCAAACTCAGAAAGTGAATACTTGACAGCATAACACCACATGAGCATGAAAAAAGGAGAAGAATGAGGCCATTCCGCCCATCAAGTCTGATATGCCATTCAATAATTTCTTGCATGTACCCCAAACTCAATCTCCTGCCTTCTCCCTAGAATCCTTGATCCCTTTATAAACCAAACAAAAGTGTCGATTTGTGTCTTAATGACACTAGTGCTTGTGTCTCTGTGTGTATGTGTGTATATAAATATATATATATGTGTGTGTGTGTGTCCGTATGTGTATGTCGAAGTGATTGTTTTCTGTGTATTTGTGTGTCTACATCTGTGTACCTATGTATCAGCCTCTGTGTTTCTATGTGTGTTTGGGTCTATTTGTGTGCAATTGTATATGTCTCTGTGTGTTGCAATCTGTGTGTATGCCCATCTCCTTATATGTGTTGTGCATGTTAGTATGTTGGGTGGTTTACCAATACGTCTGTGCATTTCAGTGTCTGCATCTCTGTGCAGAGAGGTATCTGTTTTTGTTTGGGAGTGAATGGACTGACGTTGGAACTGTCAGTGGTTTAAAGTGAGAACTGAATGTTGCTCTTTCCTCAGTTGATGGGAAGTGGATGTTTCAGAAGCTCCACATGAGCCATCTTGTTTCTGCCTGACTCATGCCAGGTTCCTCCCCACATGGAGGCAGAAGGGGGTGTGAGGGAACAGATATCAGGCACAGCACCACCCGGCTTGGCCCTTTCTGTCCCATTCCAGACAGTTTCTCCTGGAACAGGAGAAAGGGAGAGAGGGAGGGAGAGTGGAAATGAGTGACCCTGCTGTTAGTGCTGGTGGATGTGGGGCTGGGGGGAATGGTGAGGTGTCCGGAATGAGTCAGTCGACAGTTGTAAATCAATTTAGTATTATTAGTGTGGGGGGTATTGTGTAGGTGACAGAGAAAGTGAGGAAGAAATTTGCTGAATTCAGTAGTGAGTTTGGAAATGCCTGAGCCTTATTTGGAAATAGACTGTGAGCCTTGTTCGGGAGTCAGTGCTATAACAGGTATACAGGGAGTGTGAAGGAGCAGATAGAATATGGTGACCCTTATCCTGACAGAGCGGAGAAGGTTATTGACGCTTGGCCTGTATCACAGCGTCAAGGTGACCCTTCCGGAATGTCTTGTCCAAATCTATCACCAATGACGCCACAGACCATGTCCCTGAGATTCAGTTTAAGGGGAGCTAACAAATAACAAGGAGAAGCAAACATTGGTGTATTATATACCGAAACTAAAACTGTTGCAGAAATTCTGAGCGTCATATGCTCTGAAAATTAGATATGCAAATATCATGGATACTGCATTCTTATTGGATGGTCTCAAATTGCATCTCAACTGCGTTAACTCAGTGACTGTGAAAAATAAATTCCCTAAATGTATATCAGGTGTGTTGAAGAGTATATATTGAAACAAACTTGAGATCAAGTTTTTTTCAGATTTGGGTGTTGTGTGGTCAGGAGGACTAATCAATGCCCTTGTTCTGAAGCAGCTTTGGAGGAGTCGTGACATTAATATGTTGTATTTTACATGGCGTCTGCATACAATATAGAATGTTTGTACATTTTGGTCAATGATGAAAGCATGGAGCCGACAGGGTCAAGTTTGTTCCAGTGAATTGCTAAAAAACAAAATAACATTCAGTGGGAGATAAGCAATGGTTGTTAGAGTCATTGAGTCCTATTGGTCCTTCGGCTCAAACTGATCCATTCCGACCAAAATGTCAATTCACACTAACCCCATGTCCGAGCCATTGCCCCGCATCCTTCTAATCCTTTCCTATCCTGTATTTGTCAAAATGCATTTTAAATGTTGTGAATGTACCCACCTTAACTACTTCTGCTGGTAGCTCATTCCATAAGCGTATCACCCTGTGTGTAATAAAGTTGCTTCTCAGGTTCCCTTTTATTCTTACTCCTCTGACCTTAACCTGATGCCCTCTACTCCATGATTGTCCAATCTCGGGAAGTAAAGGCTGAGTGCATTCACTCTATCCATGCCTGTTATGATCTTATATCCTTCAATAAGATCCTCTCCCCAGTCACATACACGCAAAAGTAAAAAGTCCTAGCTTTTCCAACCTCTCCCTATAACTCATAGCCTTGAGTCCTTCGCAACATCCTTGTAAATTTCTTCTGCACTTATTCCAGTTTAATAACATCACTCCTAGAGCAAAGTAAACAAAACTGAACATAATTCTACAAGTATGGCCTCATCGGTGCGGCGTATTCTGCAGCATAGCTCCCCAAATTCGCTACTTAGTGCCCTGACTGATGAATGCCAGTGTGCCAAAAGTCTTCTTCATTGCCTTGTCTACCTCTGAATCAACTTTCAAAGAACCATGTGCCTGAACTCCAAGGTCCCTCTGTTCCACTACATTCCTTAAGACCCAGCCATTCTCCATAAAACTCCGATATTGATTTGAGCTTCTAAAATGCAAGAACTTACACTGATCTGCATTAAAACTCATTTACCATTTCTTGGCCCACTTCCCAAGCTGATCAAGGTACTGCTGTAATTTCTGAAATTTCTGATTACCTTTGTCATTCTCCATGTAACCGCCTATTTTATTGTCACCTTCAAACTTACAAACATTCTCATCTAAATTATAGATATATGTAATATATAGTTTTGCCAGCATTGTCCCGATGCATTCTATTAGTCCCAGGCCTCCAGTCTGACAAGCATCCTTCCACTATTACTCTTTGCTTCGTACCATCAAGCCAATTTTCTATCCAATTTAGCAGGTCCTCCTCAATTTTCATGCAATCGAACCTTCCAGAGCAGCGCACCATGTGGAAGCTTATTGAAGGCCTTACTTGAATCCATATAGGCTACGCATACCACCCTGACCTCTGCAACGTTGCTGGTCACTTCGTCATAGAATTTGAACAGATTTGTGAGCTATGGTGTCCGATGCACAAAGCCGTGCTGACTTTGATGATAGACTTTTGCCCGAAACGTTGATTTTCCTGTTCCTCCGATGCTGCTTGCTCTGCTGTGCTTTTCTAGCACCACTCTAATCTTGCTCCGAATCACACCCTGTCTTTCGTAATGCCCGTATATCTTATCTCTCAGAACCTTTTCAAGTAAGTTACCTGCTACAGATTTTAGGTTCAGTGGTCCATAGTTCCCAAGATTTTCTTTGTAGCCCTTCTTGAGTAAGGGCACAGCATTCGCGACCCTCCAGTCCTCCGGGACCTCACATGTTGGCCAGCAATGATGCAACAATATCAGCCAGGGCTCCCGCAATTCCTTCTCTGTCCTCCCGCAGTGTTCCTGAATATATCTGGTCAGGACGAGGAGATTTATAGAAATAATGCAAAATCTGAATAATACGTCTATTTATTTCAGGTATAAACACCAAAGAAAGGGAAAATGACACAATGATATTTAACATAACAAATTAGAAAACGTATTAATCATAGGAAGTGGCTTCGGAAGAATTTTAGTCAGTGTGGAAACCTGAGAATTCTCACAAATTCACGATCTAGAAACAAGGCCATGAAATTGAGAAGGAAATCAAAAACAGAACATGAATGCTAACAAACAAGAACAAAAACACTGCATAAATCTAGAATCTGTATTTCAAAGGAAACAAAGTGAAAGCAAGGTCAAATATGGAAGATGATAATCGGGAGAGGAGAGTTTATTGTGAAAAACAGGGAAATGGCCAAGAAAACAACGAGTCACTTTGCATCTGTCTTCATGGACGAAGATCCACAAAATCACCCAGTAATACCCAGTGATCATGTTGGGCTTGTGCAACTGAAGACATATCAGTAACAAGGTGGTATTTGAGAACATAACTGGATTGAGCATTGCTAAGTCTGACAAACCTAATGTACTTCATATTAAAATGTCAGACATAAATCGGCAATAGAAATATTAATTGCACAGTCGATGATTGTGTTCTATTTTCCTGTGCATTCTGCAGAGGTTGGAAGCCATTGTGGATAAATGGAAGTTAGCAAACGTGGTCCAAGCACTATAGATTAATGGAAGGAATCTAAGCATCTATAAAGGGAAGAAGACATAATTTGGAGAACTGCCGAACAATTAACTTGACATCTGCAGGTTGGAAACTGTTGGAATCTATTATACAGCATGTGATGCTAGATATTTAGGAATTAACAGCAACAATGGAGAAAATCCATCTGTATTTCTGACAGATGTCTAACTCGATGTGCTATTAGTTTTTAGACCCCATCAGCCACCCTCTGAGAAAAGGAACAGGAAGTGACTTTGCCACAGGAAATAGCATCACCAACACAAATAAATCCAAACATATAAATGGAAAGCAGGAATTTTCAGCATTGTTTCGCATGAGGTCCACTGAAGATGTTATATAGTAAGATAATGAAACGTCTGGAAATGTAGCGAGGAAACCTACATCCATTGTGTAAAGTTTTGGTGACCTAATCTGAGAAAGAATATACTGACCACAAAAAAGTGCAATGGACATTGTCCAGATTAATCCCTCAGATGGCGAGATTGCCTGATGAGGAAACTCGGCCTGTGTTCTTTAGAGTTTGAATGAATGAGAGGAGGGTCACAATGAAACTTGGAAACTTCACAAAACATATGCCAAGTTGGAAATAAACAGGACATTTCCCTGGCTGTCAGTTCCACATTCAAGACAAATAATTGCAGTTTAAGGGACAGACCATTTAAGACCACAATAATGAGGAAATTCTTCACTTGGTGAGAACTGCCTAAAAGAGGGGCATAGAAACCTGCTGGTAGGGCAAGATTAGGGAGAATTCCCAGATATTCTGCAAATGTGTCAAGCGGAAAAGAATAACAAAGGAACAGGTCGGAGTCATTCGTGACTAGCCAAGTTGCATCCTTAGGAGACAGAAGGTAGTGGTTGAAGGCTGTTAGTGTGATTGAGACCGGTGTCCAATGGTGCATCACAGGGATCAGTACTGTGTCCCTTATTATTTGTGATACGGAGGTGTTGGTGTTGGACTGGGGTGGACAAACTTAAAAATTACATAACACCAGGTGATAGTCCAGCAGGTTTATTCAGAGGCACGAGATTTCAAAGCGCACAACCACTTGATGAAGAAGCAGCTCTTCGAAGCTAGTGCCTCTGAATAATCCTGTTGGACTATAACCTGGTGTTGTGTCATCTTTAACCTGATTATTTGTGGTATTCATAAGTGATGCAGCTGTGAATATAGACGGGGGTGGGCGTGAGTGTGACAACTAAGTTTGTGTTTGATACAAAGATTGGCGAGGTGGTTGGCAGTGAGGAGGAAGGTCTTATGTTACAGAAAGATATAGATGGAATGGTCAGATGGGTGGATCACTGGCAGAGGGAATGTAACCCTGATGAATATGAAATGATGCACTTTGGAAGAAGGAACTGGACAGGGGAAAACTCAATGAATGGTAGCACACGAGGAAGCTCAGAGGGTGCTTCTCCACAAATCCCTGAATGTGACTAAACTGGTTAATGCACAATTTGAGAAAGCATAGGGACCGTAGATATCACCTTTATTCATCAAGGCATACATTATAAGAGCTATGCGGAAGTTTGCTTTTGCCAAGATGGAATACTGATTGTAGTTCTGGGAACCACATTACAGGAAGAATGTGATTGTAGTGGAGAGGGCTTAGAGGAGATTCACCAGGATTTTCACTCGGATGGAGCATATGAGCTATGGAGATAGGCTGGATAAGCTCAGGTTGGTTAGTTTGGAGGAGAGAAGGCTGAGTGGGCCGAGATTCAGAAGGATAGGATTACGAGGGATATGGACAGGATGAATAGATAGCAGCTGTTCCTTTTAGTCAAAGGGCCAAGAAAAATGGAGCACATTGTAAAGTGAAGGACTTGAGATGTGGAGAGGAATTGAGGATTGTTTTTCACTCAGAGGGTGCTGGGGTCAGGAATGCACTTCCCGAGAGAAGAATTGTCATTGTAACTTCACAATCATTAGAAAATACACGGTTGTGAACTTGAAATGCCATAAGATTCACGGCTACGGTCTTGTGTCGGAAAGTGGGACTAATGTTGACCGTGCTGTATTGTTGATGGGACAAAGTCTGTGCTTCTGGGTTTGTATGGCTGTGGAAGATCAATCAGTGACTAGCTTCAGATAGGAATTGATGGGTTTCTGAAGAGTATATTAACAAGGGTTTTAAGTTTGAACTTGTAATATCATCTGAAAATATGTCAATGGCAAAATTACGGGAAAAAAAGTGCAGCTTTCTTACAGTCTGATACCAGAGAATTGAGGACAGGGAAAAGGCAGAACTGTGGACCAAATACTTCAGTTATGTCTTCACGTAAGAAAACGAAACAAAAAAGAAAACTTCCCAACAAAACTAGTGAACATTAGTCTGTTTAGAAAAAGGGAATAGAATGACATTAGGACCTGAACAGTTTTAGAGGATGTATTGGAACTGAAAGTAATGAGCACAGACAAAGTCAACAGAGATAGATCAAATGGGAATCATATTTGAGAAAGTGCCTTTAGCTTAATTATGGAGAAGCAATCAGTGAAATATGTGCATTTTCAGAAAGATTTTTGATAAAGCCTATTATGCAAATTCAAATCCTATGGGACTGGGACTAATATGGTTTTAGAATGGGAGAGCTGTCAGGAAGCAGTGAGTAGAAATAAAACAATGTATTTTTGAATGGAAGGCTTGGAGGATATAGCAAGGGTTGGGGTTTGGGCTCCAGCTATTCCCAATACACATCATATGTATGATTGAGTGGATCAAGTACAATATTTTCAAGTTTGCAGATGGCACTAAACAATATCAGATTGTGAGTGGGTGAGCAGGATGTCAAAATGCTCCAAGGTGATTGAGACAAGTGGAGTGTCTGGGCAAATACGTGGCACATGAGGAGCAATGGGGAGGGGAGGCGGGGATATGTGATATTGTGACCTTTGATGGGAAAAACAGAACTGGAGCCTATCATTTGAAAAGGGATTGGTTGAAAAATGTTGATGGAAAAAGGAACGTAAGCTGCATTTTTGTTTCTTCTGTGCAGCCCTCCGAGGTCAGTGTAGGGCAATGAGATCTGAATCATGAAGTCAATCATGAAGGAATTTCTTGAACTGTCTGTAACAAAAGTAACAAGGTTTTTAACTAACAGGTAAGAATAAGGGTTAGCAGGTCAGCAATAATTCATAGTTAATTTTAAAAGAAGTGGTTACAGAGTGACGAGCAGCACTGTGTGAAATATTCCATAACTCTCTGGATTACAGGAGTGTTCCAGCAAAACTGGAGAACCTCCAGTGTGGCACTTGTCTTCAATAAAGGAAAGAGACAGAAAGCAGGAACCATTTATCCTAACCATTATTGCTGGGAATCTGCTTGAGTCTGCTATGAAGGAAGGAATCGCAGGGCATTTAGAAAAGCTTAATGCAGAGTTGGCATGGTTTTGTGAAAGGAAAACTATTTTTGTTCTGTAAAGTCATGCACATTTTTTTCTGGAGATCCCTGAAAATGTCAAGATTAGAGACATGCTGGAAAAGCACAGCAGGTCAGGCAGCATCCAAGGAGCAGGAAAATCAATGTTTCGGGAAAATCAATGATTAAGCCCCAACACACGGGGCACCTGTCAGAAGCATTCAGCATGCCTGGGGCCGCACCTGTAAACCCCTCTGCTAGTTCGATGGACTCAGTTTCTCACCAGTTACCGAGTTCACCAAGTTATGTGAAATGATTGAAATCATGATTGAAGAAAAGTTCAGCAGGAGGATGGAACCACTCTCAGCAGAGCTCCAAAAACATGAGCACCAACTTGAAAGCCTTGGAAACAGAACTAATGAGGTTGAGCGCCAAACTGGAGGGGCAGAGACTGCGATCGATTCCTGTAAGGAGCGGATCCTCACCCTTGAAAAACAGGTCCGGACCTTAAATGAACAAGTTGACGACCTCGGTAACAGGGGCAGGATGAAGAATGTTCATATCATCGGTCTGCTGGACCGGACATAAGGTGATCAGCCAGTGAGTTTTTTGCGAGAACTGGTTGCCATGATTCCTTCACTTCCAAGCTGAAGAGGGACGGGTGAAGAGTGAGACAGTTCATCGGGTTACGGTGCACAGGTCAGGTTCAGACCAGCGCCCTCACCCTGTCCTTGTGCGATTACATAGCTGCAGGGACAAACAAAGACTTATGGAAGCTTCCAGAACACAGGGAAAAGACCCGACGAGGGCTCCAGGATTATGTTCTTCCAGGTCGTTTCAGCAGCAGTGATTCATAAAAGAAAATCTTTTGATGATATCAAGAGAAGATTAAGGGAACTTGAGATTCAGCATTCCTGAATAAACTCAGCGGTGCTCCATATGTTTTCAATAGATCCACGTACTCGTGATCTTTCAATCTATCCACTGACTCTCCAGAGGATGCAAAAACTTTGTGGACACTTTAAAGTAGGCTGGATGCTTTAATGGAAAGCGATAATCTTGTTTCTGTTTCTTAAAAGAAAGTTTGTTGAATGTTTCTGTTATTAAGCAGTGTTAAATTATAGACGGGGATGGGTAGAGTATTTACTTTTAACTTCTTCATTATTAATACTACTCGTTTTTCTCTTGCTTAGTTTGTGTGGCTAGTTCGGCTCAAGCTGGAGGGAGTTATGAAGGTGATCATGATGACTGAATGCCTACCTAAGTGCAGTTCAATCCCGATGTTTGTGATTAATTGCCCTGGATGCAGTATTGATAATGGGGCAGAAGATAGAGATTTGTGACGTGCAAATGCCCCCAGTGGGCGGGGGGTAAATGCCCCTCCTGAGTGCCATTGGCACTTTGTATCCTTTTTTTTTTGTATTTGTATGCGTTTAGTTTTGGAACGTTTTGAGAGCTTGTTATTTGTAGTAGCTTTAGTTTGTATGTTTTTTTAGGCTCTATGATTCTGTTTTCATTGGTGCTCAGCGATTTGTAATTCGAGTTTTTCCTCTCTGGAGTTCAAATATTGTTTCAGTCTGTAATGGCTAATGTCATGCTTAAATGGTGTATCTGGAGCATTAAGGGGAGCCATTCGCCAGTTAAGAGGGAAAAGGTACTTTTTCTTCTTAAAAGGTGAGGGTGGATATTGTCCTATTGCAGAAGATGCACTTTGATGACAAGGAACATTTGACATTACAGCAGGGCGGGTTTGATCGGGTTTATTTCTCGTTTTTTTTACTAGGAGTAGGGGAGAAGCCATACTGGATAGGAAGAATCTTTCATTTAAATTACTAGATTGTATTAGACACCCACGGGAGGAACATAATCCTCAAAGATTCATGGGGAAGAAAGCGGTATTTTGAATGTTTATTGCCCCCTGGCTCACTGCCTTAAATTCCTGATAGATGCATTTTCCAAATTAAGTAATCTTTCTTCGTCGCACATTATTGGAGGAGGAGATTTCAATTGTCTTTTGCACGCACGATGGACAGAATGCCCAAAGGCTCCCAGCACCATCTTTACAATCTAAGCAATTAGTGGATTTTTGTGTGGAACTGGGCTGGTGGATGTTTGGAGGCCGATCCACCTCATAAATAGGGATTTTACTTTCTTCTTTAACCCGCAGAAATGCCACACTAGGGTTGATCTCTTCCTCAGCAATCTTCGACTCAGTGGTGTTCTGTACAATTGGCAATATTACCATTTCTGACCATGCAGCAGTATACATATTGGTTAAGATTAAGGGCAGTATAGCAGATTCGAGACACTGGCGAATGGATTCCTTTATTCTTAAGGATAGTAAGTACATTGAGTACTTCTGTCATGAATTCAGATCTTTCTTAGCCATTAATTCAGATTCCAGCAGTAACCCATCCATTCTATGGGAAATTGCTAAAGCTTATGCCAAGGGAATAATTATTCCTTAGGATGCGGCAGAAGTTGGAGAAGAAATGCTTGCTACAGGCACGGTTGAAGGCAGCCGAGAGGGTATACTGTGATAGACCCTCGGTGGCTGGGCTGCAGAGGGTCACAACGCTTCGGTCTGCAGTGAATACTATGCTCACACAGACAGCCAAGGAGGAACTTACTTACAAAGGCTGTTTGAGCATGGTGATATGCCGGGTAAGTATTTAGCCTATCTTGCGAAGGAAAAGAAAGCCCCATACCATTATCTCAATTAGGGAAGTTACTGGGACCCTTACCTGTAATCTGATAAAGATAAAAACAGCATTTCGGAGATTTTACTCCGAATTATATCAGACTGAGCATTATGAGGATTAAGATGGAATCTTTCTTCAAGAACTTGGACTTTCCTGCGGTAACCCCCAAATAAGTGTCTTGCCTTAATGCACCATTGTCAGTGCTGGAGGGTGTAAAGTAGCTTCCAGGCGGAAAGGCGCCCGGTCCTGACAGATGTCCACGTGAATTTCATGAGGAATTTATAAACCTATTGTCAGGGCCGATGCTTACCATTTTAGTCACTCTCACAGTCACGACTGCCTCCCACTACCCATATCTCTCTTATTCTTAAGAAAAGTAAGAAACCGAAAGATTGTGCTTCTCCGAGACCCATCTCGCTTCAAAATGTTGATTTCAAAATTCTGTCTGAGTCCCTTACATTAAGCATGGAAACTATTTATCCTTCCATTGTCAAAGTGTACCACACCGGCTTATAAAAGGCTGCAGATATTCCAACAACGTTAGCAGATTACTCAATATGACCCAAGCATGTCAACAGCAAATTATACAGGTATTAATGATCTCTTTAGATGCAGAGAAGGCATTTGCTTGGGTTGAGTGGCGGTATCTCTTCTATACTTTAGAATGTTATGGTCCAGGCAAAGTTTTTATCAAATGGGTGAGGGTCCTTGAAAGTGATCCTCTGTGTGCGATCCTGTAAAATTGATATTTCTAGAGGCAGTCGATAAGGCACTCATCCACAGACTCTATCAACAAACACATCGACCTGGACCCAATATACCGGCCACTACAGCGGACAGCTGGAACTGACAACCAGAAGCGGCAGAGACAGGCCACTATAAATGCCGGAGGAAACAGTACAGAAGCGCTTCACATGAGGCTCCCAAGCACTGAGGATGTCACCGAGAAAGGGGACGAAACGTTTGTAAGACATATAATCCCTCGTGTTAGTCATTTCTGCCCTGAGAAATGCTCTCTGGCTATCGACTCTATCGATGCCTCTCATTACATTGTATATCTCAATTAAATCCCCTCTCCTCCTCCGTTTCTCCAATAAAAAAAATCCGAGCCCAGTCAACCTCTCTTCATGAGATAAGCCCGACAGTCCAGGCAGCATCCTGGTAAACCTCCTCTGAACCCTCTCCAAAGCATCCACATCTTTCATCTAATAAGGCGACCAGAACTGGACGCAGTATTCCACGTGCGGTCTAACCAAAGTTTTATACAGCTGCAAAAAGATCTCATGACTCTTAAACTCAATCCCCCTGTTAATGAAAGCCAAAACACCATACGCTTTCTTAACAACCCTGTCCGCTTGGGTGGCCATTTTAAGGGATCTATGTACCTGCACCACAAGATCCCTCAGTTCCTCCACACTGTCAAGAATCCTATCCTTAATCCTGTACTCAGCTTTCAAATTCGACTTTTCAAGATGCATCACTTCGCATTTATCCAGGTTGAACTCCATCTGCCACCTCTCAGCCCATCTCTGCATCCTGTTAATGTCCCGCCACAGCCTCCAACAGCCCTCTATTCTGTCAACGACACCTCCAACATTTGTGTCATCTGCAAACTTGCTGACCCATCCTTCAATCCCCTCATCCAAGTCATTAATAAAAATTACAAACAGGAGAGGCCCAAGGAAAGAGCCCTGTGGAACACCACTCGCCACAGACTTCCAGGCAGAATATTTTTCTTCTACGACCATTCGCTGTCTTCTGTAGGCCAGCCAATTCTGGAACCAGACAGCTAAGTTCACTGGTGTCCCATTCCTCCTGACCTTCTGAATGAGCCTACCATGGGGAACCTTATCAAACGCCATGCTGAAATCCATATACATCACATCTGCAGCTCGACCCTCATCAACTTTTCTAATCACATCCTCAAAGAACTCGATAAGGTTTGTGAGGCATGATCTGCCCCTCTAAAGCCGTGTTGAATGTATTTAATCAAGCCATGCTCTTCCAGATGGTCAGAAATCCTATCCCTCAGAATCCTTTCTAACACCATGCAGATGACAGACGTGAGACGGTTTGTAATTGCCGGGGATTTCCCTATTTCCTATCTTGAAGAGAGGATTTCCATTTGCCTCTCTCCAGTCCTCAGGTCCGACTCCAGTGGAGAGCGAGGGTGCAAAGATCTACGCAAGTGGCCAAGCAATTGCACTTCCCATTCCCAAAGCAGCCGAGGACAAATCTATTCCGGGCCTGGCGACTTGTCAATCTTAATGCTTGACAAAAGTTTCAGCACATCAGCTTCCTCTATCTCTATCCATTTCAGCATGAACACCTGCTTCTCAAAGGTTTCATTCACTGCAAAGTTAATTTGTTTCATAAACACAGAAGCAAAAAATTCATTTAGGGCTTCCCCTCCTTCCTCAGACTCCACACACAAATTTAATATGCTATCCCTTATCGGCCCTAATCTGTCTTTGACCATTCTTTTATTCCCCACATAAGTGTAAAATGCCTTTGTGTTCTCCCTCATCCATTCTGCCAAGCCTTTCTCATGCCCCCTCCTGGCTCTCCTCAGAACATTTTGAGCTCCTTCCCCGCCTGCCTGTAATCCTCTAGAGCTGAGCTTGACCCTAGTTTCCTCCACCTTATGTAAGATACCTTTTTCCTTTTGACTAGAAGCTCCACCGCGCTCGTCATCCAAGGTTCCTTTATCTTACCACTTCTTGCTTGTCTCAGAGGGACATATTTATTCATCACTCGCAACAACTGCTCCTTAAACAGTCTCCACATGTCTATAGTGCCTGTACCATGGTACAATTGCTCCCAATCCATGCTTCCTAACTCATGTCTAATCGCATCATAGTTTCCTCTTTCCTAATTAACTATCCTCCCATTTTGCCTAATCGTCTCCTTCCCCATAGCTATGTAGAATGTCAGGCAGTTGTGGTCACTATCACCAAAATGCTCTCCCACCAAAAGATATGATACCTGCCCTGGCTCGTTTCCGAGCACCAAGTCTAGAATGGCCTCTCCCCTCGTCGGCCTGTCAACGTACTGAATTAGGAAACCCTCCTGAACGCACCTTACAAACACAGCTCCATTCAAATCTTCTGCTCGAAGGAGATTCCAATCAATATTGGGAAAGTTAACGTCACACATTACAACAACCCTACTACGTCGACACTTTTCCAAAATCTGCCGACCTATGCTTTTATTCTATCTCCCTGCTGCTATTGGGGGGCCTATAGTAAACGCCTAACGAGCTGGGTGTTCCCTTGCTGTTCCTAATTTCCACCCATACTGACTCGGTAGGCAGATATTCCTCGACAATGGAAGCTTCTGTAGCGTGATGCCCTCTCTGATTAGTAGTGCTACACCCCCTTCTCTTTCTCCCCCTCCCTATTCTTTTTAAATGCTCTCAACCCCGGAACATCCAGCAACCATTCCTGCCCCTGAGAAACCCATGTCTGTGTTATGGCCACAACATCATTGCACCAGGTACTGACCCATGCTATAAGTTCATCACTTTTATTACTGATACTCCTTGCGTTAAAGCAAACACACTTTAACTGATCCTTTAGTTCCTTCCCAGGAAAATTCTTCCCACCAGCTGGTATACCTCTTGGTATTACCTCGTCTGCATTAACTCTCATCATATATATTAGCCGCCTTGCTGAAATATATGGTCACTGCTTTCTTTCCCGGCTGCCCTTCTGGTCCTCGTCACTTCCTCCGCTGCTCCCGCTCCTTCTGTGAAAGGGAAATCACTGCTGTCCGCTACGCATAAGTAATTTTTTTAAAAAAACTGCCTTTCCTTAGCTGCAGTCTTTCGGGTTCATCTTACTCCGGTGATGCTCGCACTTTAAAAAAAGTTCATTAATCCTATCTTTGAATTTATATTTAACGTGGGATTTTTCCATTTGTTTGACGAAATTAAACAAGACCTTCGAAGATGAGAGGCACTTCCAATATCCTGGCTAGGTCAGATAGCTCTTATTAACATGAATTCCCTCCCTTGTTTGCTATACCCCGTGTGAATGCTTTCTTTAATGTTTCCCAGACAGACATTTAGGAGACTAAATGGATGATTCAGCTCTTTGATTTGTCACCATAAGCGACCCCTTATCATGTAAACCAAATTACAACGACCCCACAGTTTGTGGGGAGTAGATCTCCGGGATATTAAAAGCTATCAATTAAGCTCTTCTTTACCCAATGTTACTGAGGCCTCGGCATCAATATGTTTAGATATTGAAGCTTCTCAGGCAAACTGCTCCCTTATTAGTCTGCTATTCATAGACAAAATGAGGCCAGTTACGAAGTATTGCCATTTCAAATAAGTATCGATAATTTTGAAGTAGGGAGGGCAATGTGTCCAATCGAGGGCAATATAGCCAAACCTCATTTGTTATCCCAAAACTTGGTGTACCGTGTTTCCGACGGGGGGTACTGGATTCCATGTTTAAACTATGGGCAACTCGGGGGTGTATCTTACATTGATGATTTATCTGAAGGAGAAACAAGGATGCCCTTTGATCAAATAAGTCGTAACTATAGACGACTGCATAGAGATCTCTTCTGCTTTCTTTTTATCAGATCAAAGATGTTATTCAAAAAAGAACCACGCTTTTAACAGACCCATACAGATCCGATACAGAGAAGTGGGTGCTTATTGCTAAGAACACACTCTCTGTCAGTATCCTTTATTATTTGTTGGAGAGTGGCCCCTCAGACGAGACTTTGTGCCTTTCTGAGGTCTGCAAAGAGATTTGGGGGTTCAGATCTCTTCGCACACAGGGGAGGATATGTGTGAGAATGCAAGAAGTTTTTCGATCTGTAAGAAGACTCTTGCCATGTAGTTGAAGATTCTTCATAGAGTCTATCTGGCCCTAGATCTTTTCTCAAAATTCAAGATGGGAGTATGTCTTAAATACAGAATGACTATGGGCAGTCTTACTCATTGCTTGTTGACCTTCCACCGTCGCTATAGGAGTTATGTGTTCGGTGGGATGGAGAGGATCCTTTGGACCGAATTGGAGACAGATCAGGTTTCCCTTTTCCTGGGCATGCCCAGTCTACCTTACTCAGATGTGCATCGGAAAAAAATACTTCACTACCCTCACTCTCTGTGTTCATAAAAAACAGTTCTGTTGTGTTGGGTGTCTGAAAACCCCCTGGGTCTATTGGGTTGTCGTAACCTCGTCATGGAGCATAGCCCTTTGGACTTTATTCAAGGTATGTTGCACCAGAAAATAGAGGATTTTTATAAGACATGGCAGCCCTTTTTGAATTACGAAGATACAAGCTGATCTGACACTCTAATAAGGACTTTTATATAGCTATGACGAACTTGACTAATGAATCTAATGTCCAGAGAGAAAGAATTACGAACAAATGAATGTGTTTTAGTTAATGCTCTTGAAGTTTGAGAGCTATAGTTTTGTTACACTGAGTTCTACTATTCGTTTTTTATTTTTTTAATTTTTCTTCGTTCTGTGGATTTACCTTGTTTTTCTTTATGTACATGCACATGGGTGTAATTGAGTTCAATTTGCATTGTTTTTTGAGTGAGGGACTTATTGGTTCATTGAAGCATTAGAAAGACTTTCGCTGAATAAAAAATATTTTTGAAAAAATTAAAATGTTAACATGGATAGAATAGAGTCCCAAAGGACCACTTTCTCATTAGTGAGACCACAAATTATGGTTTATCTTAAGGGTCATCACACCTCAGGTGACAGGACGATGTTGAGAGAGCATCCCCTTCATGGCAACCTCTCTCTGTGTGGGGAATTGAATCTGCGCTGTTGGCTTTCCTCTGTATCACAAGCCAGCCATCCAGCCAACAGATTGCGAGACTGTGTAACTGCTATAAATAGAAATAGCCAAAGTCAAAGTAAAATATAAACTTTGATAAGAAGGAAAAAAAGGTGCAATTCAGATAACGGTCAAGATAATGTCTGAGGAAAAAAAAATCTCCGCTGGAAATTGTGGTTTATAACGAGAGAGTTGATTGGATGCTATCTTTGGTTGAATAAGTTGACCCAAGCGAATAACCAGAATTACTAATTGTGATTAGATGTCGATAACTATACAATATGAGTACATTTTTGATTGGTTTGTGTGAAGCATGCAAGCTGATGGAATATATTTTGGAGGGTTGGTCCCCATGGGAAATGGCTCCCAAACACATGCTTGAAGAAACCCAGGGTAGAAAGTGCGTGAGTGTCGTCTGGTTTGTGACAGGAAACCAGGGGGCTGAATGATTGAAAGTTCCTGCAACGTGAAGCCCAGGAGACAGTCAGATCACCCCTGATCTTATTAAATGGTACAGCACATTTGAAGGGCTAAATTGACTTATTAAGGAGTCTAATTGCATATGACTTTAAAAATATACTCTGTTCCTTCACCTAATGTTTTACACACTGGGGCACTGCCATTTTCCTGAAACTGGGAATTATTTGGAATATTATCTGCAACATTCCATAATCAACATTATCTGGAGCATTCTACAATCTGTGGAGATATTACAAAGGAAAGAGACACAGAGGGGGGTGAGGGCGTCCTGTAAGCAAGAGTGAGAGTGGTGGAGCATGAGCATTGTTCGGGTGTCGGTGCTGGATCAGACATACATTGAGTGTGAGGGACCAGACAGCATACGATGACCCTCATTCTCACAGAGTTGGGAATGTTATCAATGTTTGTCCTGTATTGCTGGTCATTGCTACTGATCGCAGATAATGCACTGAAGTGGGTGGTGAGCTCAGATCATGCTCGGTGGGTCTGGTGGTGTGGCCCACTCTGGGAAGAGAAGCACTAACCCATCCGCCAAGATATCTGTGACTCTGTTGACAAACCGTGGTCTAATTGACCCTTATTTGCTATGCTATGGGTAAAACGTACATGGCAGCTCCAAACTGAGGAAAGCTCAATCGAGTGCCCATTGTCCTTTTAAAGATGGCACGAGTGCCAGGGATAATGGAATATCCAGTGGCATCTGGGCGATGGTGGGTACCTCCAGCCAAAGTGGGTGGGAGAATCGGGTTAACATTGAATGAGAGTGCCACCATGGGTTAGAGTGGGTAGTTAATGAGGTGAGTTCGGGAAGATAGCACCAGGAAACTAGCTTGGCCTTGTGCAGAGAATCCCCCTGTCACACTCAATGAAAATCACTCAAAGATAAATTATTGCGAGATTCAGACGGATGAGTTGAAGACTGTGCTGACCCCATTCACATTTACAGAGCTTCAGAACAAATCCTCATCCAAAACTCTCCATCATCTGAACTCACACCTATATTCTGTTCACCATCCTTCCTGGTAATACTGGCTTATTTTACCGGATGCTATCGAAATGTCTATATGTCAGCATTCTGAAACCTATGAGCACACCGTCCATGATATTGTTGATCAATCTCACCCTCTCTGTCTATACCCAAAACCACTTTCATCTCCAGTCATGCACGGAGACAGGACCTTCAGCCAAAACTGGTCCATACCAACCAAAATGTCCGTCCACATTAACCCCAATTCCCTGCACTTGGCCCATATTCTTCTCTGCCATTCAATTTCATATATTGTTCGAACAAAGTGCAGCGAGGTTTTGTGACATCAAGGAAGGCTTCAGGAAAGATCTCGCTGAATCTACCATTCATCTCACCCCAGCAATCAAATTACACAGAAACAATGTGACTGGAGATTATAAACAAGAAGTACAAGCAAATACTGGTGGGAGATGTGTATGGAAGTCAATACTGCAGGGAAAAAATATGTACGTTCTAAACAGGAAATTAGATATACAAGCGTTTGCAGGCAAAACCCGACGGGTCTGGTACCATTTGAAGGAAGAAAGTTGGAAGTTTGGCCCTCGAATAGCGCAGCAGGTTAGGGCGCATCCAAGGAGCAGGAAAGTCTATGTTTCAGTCATAAGCCTTTCATCAGGAATTCACTTCAGAATTCACTTTTTCCTAATCCTCTGTAGGAAGAGAGTGAGTCAACATTTTTAATTTGGGAATTCTTCATCAGAAAAGCTTTTGTTTTTGATCTCTAGTATATGCAGCTCTTTGTTTTATTTTAGATCAGCAATTATCTTGCATGCTGCAGTATTAATGGGCAACTTGATCTGGGAAGAGGGGAAGGGGTGAGGGCAAAGAGCAGGCAATGTGTCAGTCACAGCTTAAGGCCCTGTGGAGGTAAGGAAGGCTTGTTGGAAGCACCATACTGGAATTCGGCATCATTTGAACAGATGTGACAGATCCAGAGAAAGTGGGAGGATGCAGTTTCTCGCGCAGCTGGTCTTGAGTGTCACAGTGGCTAGCAATACTGCCTTACAGCATCAATTACCTGGGTTCGATTCTACCCTTTGGTGACATTCTGTGCGGTGTTTGCACCTTCTCCTTGTGTGTGCGTGAGTTTCCTCTGGGTGTTTGGTTTTCCTCTCACTGCCAAAAATGTCCAGGTTAGATTCAGTGACCTCACTAAATTGTTTTGCAGTATCCAGGGATGTGCAGATTCGTTGGATTGATAATGGGAAATGTAGAGTTACCAGGGTAACGTTTGAGTTTGTTGCTCAGGATGTTATTTGGAGGGTCACTGTGGGCTCGGTGGGCCAAATGGCCTGGTTCCACACTGCAGGGCTTCAATAATTTGTATGTAGCTGTCTGCGTTTGAAAACACTTCCCAGGATCCTACCTATAAGTGCTAACACAATTTGCCTCAATAAAATGTTACACCTTCCGTTTGTCTAACATAAACTTCATCAGCCACTCCTCGGCCCTTTAGCCTACCTGATCAACGTCCCGTTTTACTCTGAGTTAACTATCTTCACTGTCCACTACCTCACCAATTTTGGTGTTATCTGCAAACTCACTAACCATTCCTACTGTATTCGCATCCAAATCATTTATATAAAATGACAAAATCCATTCGATCCTTGTGGTACACTGCTGGTCACAGGCCTCCAGTCCAAAAAAACAGTTCACAAACATTTACTTTGTCTATTACCTTCGAGCCAATTACCCCCAACTCTCCCTGTATTCCATGTGATCTCACCATGCTAACCAGTTTACCATGCGGATCATTTTTGAAATCTTTACTAAAGTATATATTCTATTCCACAGTTCTATTTCTGGGCCTTCGTGAATCTTATTCGTCACTTCTTCAAAACGCTAAATCAAATTAGTGGGACAAGATTTCCCACACACAAAGTCATGTTGACTATTGCTAATCGGAATTTGCATTTCTAAACAAAAGTAAATGCTGTCCCTCAGAATCCCCTCCAACAACTTACCCACCAGTGACATCAGTCACACTTGTCTACAGTTTCTGGGCTTTTCCTTACCAACTGTTCTTAAACAATGGCACAACCTTACCTGTGACTGTCCATGATACAAATATCTCAGCCAGGGACCGAACAATTACTTCACTAGCTTCCCAACAGATCTGAGGTACATCTGATTAGTTCATGGATCATAGAACAGTGCAGCACAGTACAGGCCCTTGAGCTGCTGATGTTGTGCCGGCAGTTTGTCCTACTCAAAGGTCAGAGTAACCTTCATGCCCTTCATTGTACTAAAATCCATGTGCCTAACCAAGAGTCACTTAAAAGGTCAGAGGCGGTTATCCACCTTAATGTATTTTAAAATATCCAGCTCCTCATCTTCTGTAATATGGACAAAATTCAAGATATCACTATTCATTTCCCCAAGTTCTCTACCTTCCATATCCTACTCCACTGTAAATACTGATGCAAAATATTTATTATCTCACCGATCTGGCGTCGTTCCACACATAGGTCACTTTGCTGATCTTTAAGGCGTCCTGTTCTCTCTCTAGTTACTCTTTTGACCTTAATGTATTTGTAGAATCACTTTGGAATGTCCCTTACCCTATTTTCGAAAGATATCTTATGTCCCCATTTTGCCCTCCTGATTTCCCTCTTGGTTATTATCCTACAGCCCTGGTACTCCACAATGGATTCACCCGATCCCTACTGTCTCGACCTATCATATGCTTCCGCCTTTCCTTGAACAGAGCCTCAATTCTGCTCGCCATTCAGCATTCCCTACACCTACCAGCCTTACCCTGCTCATGGACAGTAACATGCTGTCGCTAGACTCTGTAAATCATTTGTGACAGCCTCCCACCTTCCCGCCAATAGCTTCTCCAAAGCAGCTTTTCAAAGTGTCAACATAAAACGTTCAAAGTTGGCCTGAGTCAACTTAAAACTTTCAAATTTGTATTAGGAGTATTCTTCTCCATAAGTATTTTACAACTGATAGTTACGGCATAACAGACTCAAGAAACAGAATGGCCGCCTCCTGTCCCTCTGCAACAGACTTGAGAGGCTGAATGGCCTCCCCTGTCCCTTTGTAACAGGGGCGGGTGGACAGAATTACTTCCTCCTGTCCCTGTGCAGCAGTCTCAATGCTCTGAATGATGTCCCAAGGTTATGGAAGAATTTGACAACATTGCACATAAAACCAGAAGCAACATTACACAAAGTAAATGGACAATAAATATATACCCTGTTTTATTGGCTCTGGAAATTACCCCACCAGTCACCTTATGCAGCGGGTCTGTTACTTATTCACTGTCGTCCTTTATAAACAGTATGTAATATACACAGTCCTGCAGTGTTCTGGCACTACTCCCACATACAAAAGAAACAATAAGAATATTGAAAGATTTATGCTCCATCCCTAAGCAATGCCCATCCATTCCACCCACACCGAGTAAATGTTCCCTTTTATTGGGATATGAAAAGTGATGTCAGGAAGGGGTTAACTGGACCTGATTGTTCAGTGACTGTGATTAATGTTAGTCGGCATGGGTTGCAATTACCCCAGTGGACGGTTTCCTTCCTTTAATGATAAGTGGGCTCCGTTCAATGTGTTATCCCACAGTATGGTGGGAGCATCACCAACAGTATTAACAGGAATCAGCAGCTCCAGAGAGACAGGGGGAGAGATCAGAGTCTGAGCACAAGAGTCTGGAATGTTTCAACAATGAATCAGAATCTGAGAACATTAGACTGGAATGTCCCAAGAATGGACAGGAGTTTATACTGGGATGTTTGGTTTCTTTCTACATATTATGATCAAAGGTTATTATCGTGGCGGATCAAATATGCACTTTACATTATACAATATTTGTATTATCCAATCCTGGCTTTTGTTGGTGTATCTGGTAAGTCTCACAATACAGTTATTAATTCTATAAATCATGTTTGACATTAATACTATTCTTCCATTCACTCTACTCTCCTTGCCACTGTTATTGTTCCTGCTAAGACTCTAAATCCAGATATTCACTTGACAAACCACTACTAAATTGTTAAATCACTCTCTCCCTCCTTCCTTCTGGCAGTGTTACTCATGGGTTGGTATGTTGAATTGCTCAGTTTCAGCTGTGAACCATGATCAGTTGTATCGCTGCACTTCCTATCTAAATATTGAAAGCATTGAGATCACTATCTTCTGTTCTGGTTACAAACTGCATTTCCTTCCTCTGACTCCATCTCATCCCTGGCCAATATCTGAAGCTGAAATAGATAAATGACAACAGTAGTGATCCCTTTGGCCATGAACCAGTTCCTGACACTGTACCCTGACCATTCCTAATTATAACTACTGATAAATCCAGCATATACTTCACTGGCTGATCCCATCTGCAATTTGAACCATGAGCTGTGAAATACAGTCTTAAAGATGGCATTCGTCTGTTGCTGACACTCACAGCTGCAAACCTGCGAAACAACTCTGCGTCAATACTCCACAGCTCATATCTGATATCACACAGAACTCCCCATCCATCCATCATTCCTGTGCGTATTGATCTATAACGCTATTGGGTCCAGCAATGCCTTTATTTAATATTCTCAAGAACGTCATTAACAGCTGCCCATGAACTATCTCTCTCTGTCCATTATACCAAGCTCTAACAGTTTTTTAGATTAGATTAGATTACTTACAGTGTGGAAACAGGCCCTTCGGCCCAACAAGTCCACACCGCCCCGCCGAAGCGCAACCCACCCATACCCCTACATTTACCCCTTACCTAACACTACGGGCAATTTAGCATGGCCAATTCACCTGACCTGCACATCTTTGGTGCTGTGGGAGGAAACCGGAGCACCCGGAGGAAACCCACGCAGACACGGGGAGAACGTGCAAACTCCATACAGTCAGTCGCCTGAGGCGGGAATTGAACCCGGATCTCTGGCACTGTGAGGCAACAGTGCTAACCACTGTGCCACCATGCCGCCCACGTTTAAACTGATTTCCTCCATGTGTGGTCTCTCTTAGACAATGATTTTCACATCTAACACTGCCCCAGAACCACACACACACGCACACATAAAACCCCTTGCCTTGAACTGATGCATGAAGATACAGAGACATGAATTTATGGGAGCCCATTTACTGTCACTCGCAGTATGGGCGGCATATTGTCCCGTGTTAGTCAGTTACGTAGTGCAAATGTAGCAGCAATATACCGGCAAAGTTTTGCAATACTGCCATGCTGGGCAGCTGGACCACCTTACTGAGCAATACACAAGCATAGTCTGCACAACTCCCCATGCTCGCCAGATAGTCCACCTTACCGAGCAATACACTAGCATAGTCAGTACAGCTCCCCATGCTGAGCCGATAGTCCACCTTACCGAGCAATACACTAGCATAGTCAGTCCAGTTCCCCATGTTGGGCAGATATTCCACCTTATCGAGCAATACACTAGCACAGTCTGCACAGCTCTCCACGCTGGGCAGATAGACCAGTTTACTGAGCAATATACTGGCACAGTCTGCATAGCTCTCCACGCTGGGTTGTCTTCTTGTCCCCGTGAATAGTTTCTGCATTTGTTCTGTGAGGCAAATTCAGAACTTAGTGGAACAAATTTGGTCAGCTGATCTGGCAATGCCTTTATTCAATGTTCTCATTCTTGTGACCTGACCCGCCAAGGTCTCACTGCTCCAGATAGACCCACTTCCTTGCTTTTTATCTCATATTTCAACGACATGCTCTGTTTTTGTCTTAATTATCCATTTCTATCTTTAATGTGAATGTCTCTGTCCATCTGTATCTTCCCCTGGCCTTGGTTTTTCGTTGTGTATTGCATCGAATGCTGACATCATGAAGTTCAGAAATAATGTAATGGTGTGTGTCAGGCTATTGTTCACTTCCCGTTGTGTCCCATGTGTTACTCCATGGACAGGGGAGGGACTGCTGGGCTGTTGTTCACTTCCTGGTGTGTCCCTTAAGATGCTTCATGAAGAGGTGCATGTGTGTGCAGGGCTGCTGTTCACTTCCCGGTGTGTCCCACGTCGTGCTCCATGTTGGACAGCGGTGTGTGTGCTGGGCTGTTGTTCACTTGCTGGTGTATCCCATGTGATGCTCCATGGACAGGGGGTTGTGTTTCGGGCTGTTGCTCACTTCCCAGTGTGTCCCAAGTTGTGCTCCATGTTGGACAGGGAGTTTCAGCATCTTTGACTCATGTCTTTAAAATTTGGTCTGTGCCTGTCTACTGAACGCCTGTGTTTGCCCCTCTCAGCTGATCACGTGGTCGGAAACAGGAGGAGGACCCTGAAGTATAATTATAAAGGATTAGATATCTCACTTTTAGTGGAGGGAAGTCGGATTGTCTCCTGTTATTGAAAAGTTAGTGGAGAGGATGGGGATGGGAATGGTTTGCTGGAGGTTGTGCTGTGAGCTACCTCAGACATTCAGGGAGACCAGAGGATTTGGCGACCCAACTCTGGATGGAGCAGGGAGACTGTAGTTACATCATCAGTGTCTGTAGCATGAACAACCAATGGACCAGAGGCTGCAGAGCATGGACGCTCTGAAACCACGGACTGGGTGTATGGGGGAAAGGGATCTGCTAAATCTGTCTGGTCTTAAAGTGAGCACAGGCTCTCACTCTCATCCTTAAACATACACACACACACCCTCTTTCGCTCACACACATGGAAACAAACATACACATCCCCTCTCTCTCACTCGAACGCCACGTCCCCCCCGCCCCTCCACCTCGCCACACGCACACAC